>NW_026946993.1:0-117031 GCF_030014385.1 Trichomycterus rosablanca | reverse complement strand
ACCTCTGATTAAGACATGTGTTGATATATTAGATTATATATTGTCAAAGCTTGTGTTTAATTGAGAATGATGTCGTGTTTTTTCTCTGTGTACAAATGCTGAATACAAGTAAAAAGTAAAAGCTAACATGTTACTGTTTCTAAAATATTGTGTAGTTGTAAAGAGTGAGATTTCATAGACTGTTGCAGGGTTCAGAAGTTTACAGGATACAAAGTCAACAAAGCCAAACTGCAGATATGCCGACCTGTCGTGACATTTCTAGGATGGAGGGTTTCCAGCAAAGGGTCAATACCTGACTGCTGACACCAGAGGTTGCATCCTGAATCACCCGAAGCCAACTACCGTGAGTCACCTTCTGTCTTTTCTTGGCTTGACAGGTTATTCCAGGAACTACATCCCTAATTACTCAGGCTTGGTTGCACCTTTGAGGGCTGAAATTACCAGGTTAGGTCAAAGAAACCTAACAACCTAAGTAGAGTTGGCCAAGCCCCTTGAGGCTGCTTTTATTGAATTAAAACAGCAACTGACCTTAGCCAGTGACCTACAACAACCGAAATACTCTGACCCTTTCTATTTGAATGTTTCTGAAAAGAATGGCATTATAAATGCAGTTCTTTTTCAGAAAAGGGGGGAGTGGAGAGCTGTACCCTTGTACCATAGCTCAAACAGCACATTTGGTCATGTCATCCTCTTATTGTCAATACAAGTCATGGTGTGACTGCATTTTTGATTTCCACAGCCTTTACCCTGTCAAGAGCGAGAAAAAACAGAATCAATAGTATTCTCACTCAACCTCATATCTCATACACTACAGGGAAGATGGTGAACATCAGGACTATATTACTCTATCTATTTTTTCTGGGCCTGATAGGAATCCTGAATTGGAAATGTTTGTGAAAGGATTTGCATCCAGAGATGCTGCAACAGACAGGAAACAAGTGGGCTTAGTTAAAATGTTAGCAAATGATACTTTGTGTCATTGTCCCTCCTATTCAATTTATTGGCTTAAACTGTTGAACTACATGCTCTAATAACAGCCCCTAGACTGGCTGAAAGCAAAACTGCTTACATGTTTATGATCTAAACTTTCACATATGGAATCGAACAATTGGTTGTATTTGGTAGGAGAGTGTCTTGTTTTGACTAATTTAAATTTGGAAATCGCCCACCATACCTTGTTGCACAACTTGTGGATGCAATTCTGCTGCCCAAACAGAGAGCCATTTTGTAAATTGTGCATGTTCTAAAGTTTTGTTCCAATTTTACAGGGCAATGCCAGAGGTGACACTGCCGACAAAGCTGTTACACACCTTCCACTGCTCACTAACGACATTATTTGTTTACAGGTCCAGCTAACACCAGACTTTGATTGAACTAACTTTAAAATTCTGTGCTTTCCAACAGAATAAACACATTTAGAAGGTTCTGATTGTGTGTCTCCTGATGTTCGGAGATGTCCAGTGGGCAAACCATGTCTTACTAAAAATACTATACCATACCAAATTGACCCATGAGTAGAACCATGTGTCAAACAGGGGGGAACTTCTTGCTGTGACAGTGTGCGACGATACTACCCACTGAGCCACCGTGTCGCCCAACTAATAAGGTTAAAAAACAAAAGGAATAGGAAAAATGCATTGAAAAAATCAAAGCTCGGGTCTCAGGAGATTAAATATAATTGCTTACACGGACTCCGGTAAGATTAAATTTAATTGGTAATATTTTTTGGAAATTGTTAATTGGCAATTGTTAATATTTGAGGCTTGTGTTGTATCCGATGAATCTTTTCTAGCTAATTGATCAGGTCAACTCACTCATTTTATATTATATAGTTTATTGAAGAAGTTAGATTGGTTCAATGTGGTGCAGTAAACCTTGTGGCAATACTATGCATGATCATAGATGAGTGCAGTTTAAAGATTGAGAGAACAGTGAAGAAAATAACTTGGTAGGTGAGAAGTATCGAATAGTCTAGTAGACAGTTAACTAAGTGGAACTATTTAAGTAGAGTTTAATGTGATTCAAGAAAGCCAAAGTGGATCAAAGTGCTGGTGATGATGAGCATGAGGGATTGGCTGACTAGGAGCAGGAGATGGTCATGTGAGAGTCTGTTGGATTGTGGGAAATGGAGTCTGTATTGTTAGAAGCAGGAGGTGTGTCAGTACCAGTGACCAAAAGTTGGGGTAAAAATCTGAATGAATAAATAATATAAGTCAGGGGTTTGTAGGACTGATGGAAGTTGATATAGCAGAGCTGTTGTTATTTTAAGTAGGGCAGAGTAAATAATAAATAGTGGATTGGTGATTTTGTATTGGGAAAAATGTGATTTAGAAAATTTGAAGGCTCTCTAGTATGCGGCGATGATGAAGTAGAATAAGTGTAGAAAATGTTAGATGTAATGTGTATGCACCTTCTGCTCTGATCAGTTTGAACAGTTTGAAGTGAAATTTTATATAGCAGGAAGGGTTAATGCAGTATGAGAGACAAATAGTGAAGTAATTGTTTGTTTCCAGGGGATCACTGTCGGTTGCCCTGAAGTATGTGTTTGTTTCCATAGGACCATTGTCGGTCGCTGTGAAGTGACTGTTTGTTTCCAGGGGATCACTGTCGGTTGCCCTGAAGTATATGTTTGTTTCCATAGGACCATTGTCGGTCGCTGTGAAGTGACTGTTTGTTTCCAGGGGATCACTGTCGATTGCCCTGAAGTATATGTTTGTTTCCATAGGGCCATTGTCGGTCGCTGTGAAGTAATTGTTTGTTTCCAGTAGACACTGTTGTTGTACTGAGGTTTACGTTCTTTTGTCTGAGCTGTGTTTGGACAACCGAGTGAGTTGTGCCAGTGAATGTTAAAAGAATACTCGTATTCTTCGACTAGGCAGGAATCTTCTGTTCTAGGGTGTGACTCGTTAAAACCTATCAGTTTGTCTTTTTCTTGATACGTGTTACAGATTTGGCTCGAAAGGTTGTTTAAAGCGGTCTAAAATGTCTAATTTAACACAGAGAATTGAAACAAGTAGTTGTTAAGCGACTGGTGGAAACCTCCTCTGTCAAAGAGAAGGCGAAAACAGGCGCAAAAGTTGAGGAACTGAGTTGGACAAAGGTTGGTCTCTATCCACTGGAAACTAAAGCCCCACCGGGTTCTGAACAACGTATTAAAAATTTTCTAAATGTATCTAAAATATAAAGTTGACAAATGTAAAAGGGAATTGGAAGGTGCCCCTGCAGTAAAGAAATTGAGCGTGGAAAAGCCCTTAGCGAAAGTCGTATGTGCAGCTGCAAAACCTAATTTGGCCACTCATCCAGTAATTTCAGGTAATTGGACATGCCTAATCTCATTGTTCAATGAGATTGCGCCAATAGGGTGTGAGAACTTATCCAGGTCCCACCCATTAACTCAGGAACCAACCCCAACCAACATCAAAGCCTATAAAGGCAATTACACCTGTTTCAGGAGCAATAAACCAGGACCGATAAACAGGGGACATTTTTCAAAAGGATGGTGTAGGGAAACCATTATCCTGGATAGTGATGGGAATTATACAGGCAGCCAGCTGAATGCACAAAAATTCAGTGGGGCGGATTTAATATGGTTGTGCGGAGATATGAGAATCCGGCGAAGGTTACATGGGAATTGGTCTGGGGAGTGTGCGTTGGTCTTTCTGATCATGCCTTTCAGAATTTACAAGCAGCACGGAGTGGAGGATGCCGGGGACGTCCTGACCAATCACCACAACCATCGAAGAGACACCCGAGAGGTCAAACCTGGCGGATCCTTCGACAAGACCGTGTGGATTGATGGTATAGGGGTCCCAAGGGGGGTCCCAGATGAATTTAAGGCTAGGAACCAGATTGCTGCAGGGTTTGAAAGTGCACTCTTTTGGTGGGTAACTATCAATAAGAATGTAGACTGGATAAACTATCTCTATCAGCAGAGATTTGTTAATTTCAGTGTTCAGGCCATTGAGGGACTGAGAGACCAGCTAGACCAGACTTCACTTATGACCTTACAGAATAGAATGGCATTAGACATGTTGTCAGCAGAGAAAGGTGGAGTTTGCCAGATTGTGGGGTCATCGTGTTGCACCTTCATCCCCAATAATACTGCACCCGATAGTAGTGTGACACGAGCTTTGGAAGGATTAAGGGCTTTGTCACGAGAATGGAAGGAAAATTCAGGGATAAACAATGAATGGGTTAAGTGGCTAGAAGGGATGTTTGGGCCATGGAAGGAAGTTATTGCGAGTTTGGTGATGTCAGTATGTGTAGGGTTGGTAATATTAGTGATATGTTGTTGTGGTGGTATCCCGTGCATCAGGGTATTAATAGAAAAATTTGTGATAGAAGTAGTGTGTAGAGGAAGCAGAGGGGGGCAGGATACACCAGTTATCCAGATGATGTTGGCTGATTTGTCTAGATATCATGTAGATGATGATGAGGAGGATACCCTTGAAGGTGGGCCGGAAGACCCACTTCGAGCGGCATAAGTGCTACTAACTCTGCTTAATTAAAGGTAAAACCGTCCAGAGAAAATGAGGAGAGAGGACCAGCACTACGGATCATACACCGAGAGGAAGGAAGGAGACTTGGAAGGACTGGCAGAGGTAGACTTCGTGGGAATTGGAAGACCCACTCCGAGAGACAGAAGTGACACCAACTGGACCTGCCTACAGGGAACAAACCACAGCAGAAAGCCCGACAAAACCGACCATGCGAAAGAAGAGTCCAGAGGAGCCACCGGAACAAGAAGAAGAGAAAGGATTTGGTTAGACTAGGAGGGAAAAACATAAACATATAGTTCGCAGACACGCAGATCGTCCTTGAAAACACTGGTTAAGTACAACACACATAGTTTAGCTACAAAACGCAAGGGGTTAGCTCAGGATTGTGTACGATGGATATATGTTTGGTACTCTGCTATTTTTAGAAAAGATATTCTCTGTGTTTCATCGTTTAAATGTTTGTGCCGCTGCGGAAACAGGTAAGACCGACAGGGTGGAATCCATGGGACAGTAGGAGCCATGCAGAGAAACAGGAGCTATGGGCCCCTTCTGAATATCTGCAGCTCCGTCCGGTGGAGGACAACCTGAACGGACTTCCTGTGGAAGCTACGCACCCATTGTTTTTATTTTTTTTCTTCTCTTTTTGATTTCCTATTTTTTAAATTACTTTATTTTGATTTCCTGTTTTTATTATTTGTTGTTTGTTTGTTTGTTTTAGGGTTAGGAGCTGTTGCGATAGGTACAGTTCCTTTAGTTTAACTGGTAGCCTTTTTATTTTTTAGATAACTTTTATTGTAAAAAATTCAGCCCAGTGGCCATGTAGTCAGAAGGGGTTAAATTGGGGGTTGCTGACGGCTATCCTATCTCCTGGAATCTAGAGACACCTAACCTATAGTTAAAAGTTGATGTGAAAGCATTAAGATGCTTTCAAGGGGGGTTTGTTAGGATTTTTGGAACATAACATCATTATTAAACATCATTATTAAACATAATTTCAATATGGGAAGTTTTACGGCAATTTTACATCCAGGCCGCATGGCCTATTGTTCAAAATGGCGCCGTGACCCGGATCCCTCCCTGACTCCTACCGAGGGGGGGAGGCGGAGCCCTGGGCTTTTTAGCACATTTCATTGGCTCCAACAGCAGCGGCGGAGGAGGAGCCTAGACTAGTTTAAAAAGAAAGGCGCGTTGAGAAGCTGGCTCTCTTTCTTGGGTGGTTGTGTGTCTAGACTGCAGGAGAAAGGAGCGCCGATCGGCCTAGCTCTGGCATATATTCACAGATCATTTTTACACTTAATAAAGTGTTTTAAAGAGTACTTTCTGGACTTCCCGACTGCTTCTTCAGGGCCTCGTGAACTAAAAAGATTCATCCTAACACTACCACAGATTACTCTGCAAGTGTGCCTTTAAATTTTCAATCCCCTGCCTGCTAGAAGCTAAAGATACCTGGTCATGGGTCTCTTTTTGTTTTTGCAAAGAGTCCTGTACCTGTTACATTAATGCCAGCTCCGGGGGATGTAGCTCAGTGGTAGAGTGCATGCTTTGCATGTATGAGGCCCCGGGTTCAATCTCTTGCATCTCCTGTAGCTTGTTGTTTCACTCTGCTAGAAAAAAGCTTGCAGAAAAAAGTGTGCTTCTAAAGGCTATGGCTTTAAGAACGGTCATGATCAAGCTGGCGTTCTGCTTGTTACTCTTGAACTTTAAGAATGTGCTCAGCTTCCAGTTGTTACTTTTGCACAAAAACGTTTTTTCAACTTTCTGCCAGCTACCTAGAGAGGCGCGATGGCCAAGTGGTAAGGCGTCGGTCTCGTAAACCGAAGATCACGGGTTCAATCCCCGTTCGTGCCTAACTAATTTCTTATTTTCCCTTGCAGGTCTTATTTATCACATTAATGCTGTGCTTCCACACCAGCATATTTCCTCTACATAGGGATGGCAGCTTAGAGGTACTGCATGTCGTGCCTGTATGAGCTCCAGAGTGTCACAATCCCTTGAAATATCCAGGTACTTAGTCAGACTCAATCACAAGCTTATTTTAAACTTCACCCAGCTGACTGAGCAAAGGTACAGGAGTTAGATGAATTTTGGATTGGACTTTCTATTGGCTTGCATGACATGATGGAGCTTGTTAACTGAGTGTTTAATGTCTTTTGGAGCCAACCGGTTCAGAGAGCCAGTTCTTAACCGCTACCACAGAAGACTATGCAAGTGTGCTGTTAAATCTGCAATCCCTCACTTGACAGAGGCTAGAGATTCCTGCTCCTGGTTTTGCTTCTCTTTTTGCAAAGACTCTCGTACCCGTTGAAGGTTTACAGTGGTGTATAGTAACGAAGTAATAATACTTCGTTACAGTACTTAAGTAGTTTTTTGGAGTATGTGTACTTCACTGGAGTATAAAAAAATTCGGCAACTTTCACTTTTACTCCACTACATTTCCTAAAGAAATTGGGTACTTTTACTCCGATACATTTGCTGTATGCGAATTCGTTACTCGTTACTACAGAATGAAACGACATTTTTTAGCTAAACAATGTGAGATGTGTGACAGACCGCAGCAGGTTTGGTGAATCTGCGCTTGTAAATTACATCAGCGGTTAAACACATTAATGCGCAGATGCAAACGTTTTGTAAAAGCGCATCGTTCACTCAAAGATACAGAATAATCGTCATTTCAGAATCTCCCCGTCTAACACACTGATGTAAGTTAGGAATGATTAACAAAGTAAAGCCACAGCACCATTGTTTTTATTATTATTATTATTAGCATTAACATTGTTCAGATATCTAGCTACCGATTACATTCGAACCACAAATAAAACGTTTCACTACATTAGTTTGTAATTAATTCAGTGCAGACATGATGTGTCCCATCATTTTTAAAAACTCATAAAAAATATTTCCTCAGATAACTTCTGTATTACACTAACAGAGGAAATATTCATGGTGCTGAGGAACATGCATGTCTTTAACACTAGCTTGACTGAAAATCTGAGATTCTGAGGACAAACCCCTCCTTCTACACAACCATTAGAGTGCTATCAGTCCTCTTTTGTCATGCAAATGCTAGCAGATAACACACTATTCAACCCACCCCCAACGTTTATCACAGCAAACCTGTGAGTTACCTTTTTTCCCACTGGAAATCGCGCTTAGACCCAGGTCTCCAAATATGGGCATAACGAGGACTACAGAATGACGCACGACTTCAGTGGTCTATTGATCTAAGAAAGCAATAAACTAAAAAAGCAAATAACTTATGAGTTTAATGCAAATAACTATTAAAGTATAAAATTTCCTGTCACACTTGTTAGAGATCTCAGACTAACTACAAAATTTCTTTATTAATTATATGAAATTGAGAAACCAAGGACACTAATTAGTGCATTTTTTCTAAGTAGAATTTTTCTCTGTTCTTGCTTGATACCAAATGTTAGCAGCTTAACAGTCACACACAGCACACACCCTATATTTCTGCACTCTATTGTCTCTAAAGTCCCAATATGTGCCCCTGCATCAATGGTAAACCAGACCAGTTGGCATTATCACCTTTTTGCACTCATGCATTTTATTCACAGATTTAAATATTACAAATCTTTAATGAGTTTAGTCCAAAAATTTATTTTTTTAACAATTAGGCCTGCTGCATATGTATTGCACAGAAGTGCCATACCTGTTTACACGTTTGTATGCCACCTAATATAAGCTCAAAACGGCTCTGATTTGCGAATACATCAGCATTACAAGACATCTGATATATCAGTCTGTTATCTGTTAGCAGGACATTACCAGCAGGAACTTCTACCTCTGTATGTTGTGAAATCAATTGCCGTATGTTGCATTCCAGTACCATGTATTAAACAGAAAAGCAATGCGCACATTGTTTGAGCCATAAAGGTGTGCATATAAATAAATATCTACGCTGCACATGATGTCCCTGGTATCCCCTTGGCCATATACAGTGGGGTCAAAAAGTATTTAGTCAGCCACTGATTGTGCAAGTTCTCCTACTTAGAAAGATGAGAGAGGTTTGTAATTTTCATCATAGGTACACTTCAACTATGAGAGACAAAATGAAAAAAAAAAAAAAAAGAAAATCACATTGTAGGAAATTTTAAAGAATTTATTTGTAAATTATGGTGGAAAATAAGTATTTGGTCACCCACAAACAAGCAAGATCTCTGGCTCTCACAGACCTGTAACTCAGGCCTGTCTGTAAAATTAGGGCAGAGGGGGATGATGTGTGTGAGGTGTTTGTGTGTAGACTGTGGCTGTGGGTCATTACCATGATAATGGGTACTAAGTGGCTCACAACAGGGGAGCGGGGGATCGAGAGGCTAGAGTCCCTTGCGCAAAAAAGCGTAACTATAGTCATTCTACGTTTACTTTAGTGTTAAGAGTAAGGAATAATACAATTTGGATTGTTTGTTGAAGGACTCTGTAATATTGTGCTGTACCATAAATACAATTGAAGATGTGTTGAACAAACTAGCTTCCTTATAAATGAAAACTTAAATGAAAGTTCCAGGCTATGGATTCTATTTACACCAGATTGAGCATATCCCTTATAAACATGATTCTTAGACCAAAGGTTTAAAAGCCCTTATGACAAAATTTTATTGAGTCTTTCTTTATACAGGTAATGGTGGGGTCCTAATAACTTTAGAACCCTTCTAGACAAATACTAAAAGAGACAAATTTCCTAGTTGTGTGGTAGAACTGTTAAAGTAGGGATTGTTCTGCAAGGTTTTCTCACAGATGGTGAACATGTGGAACAGCTGAATGAAGTTGTGGGTGTGGCTTATGCAAATTGTTTATTTGCTGAATAATTTGGACCATGAAGAAGCATTAGCCTTATTTACAGTCTCTTATTTGTTGAAGAAAGGTGCTGGATAACATAGGACACTATCAGATATTTCTTAAAAGTTTACTTTAGTGTTAAGAGAAAGGGTTAAATAAAATGTGGCTTGTTTGGCCAGATTATCTTGCTAAAGGACTCTTTAACCATTGGGCCAAACAATAGGATATATGGGTTTCTGGACAGTGAGAGTTTAAATAGTATGACTAAATATTAAAAAATCTTATTTAAAGAATGAATAGTCTTTCTTTATACAGGTAATGGTGGGGTCCTAATAACTTCAGGACCCTTCTAGACAAATACTAAAAGAGACAAATTTCCTACCTGTGTGATAGAACTGTTAAAGTAGGGATTGTTTTGCAAGGTTTTCTCACAGATGGTGAACATGTGGAAAAGCTGAATGAAGTTATGGGCGTGGTCTATGCAAATTGTTTTTTAATTGCTGAATAATTTGGAGGATAAAGAAGTATAAGCCTTATTTACAGTCTCTTGTTCGTTGAAGAAAGGTGCTGGATAATATAGGAAATTAACAGATATCTCTTAAACGTTTACTTTAGTGTTAAGAGTAAGGAATAATACAATTTGGATTGTTTGTTGAAGGACTCCGTAATATTGTGTTATACCACAAATACAATAGAAGATACATCACACAAACTAGTTTCCTTATACTTGAGTACCTGAAAAATGAAAACTTAAATAAAAGTTCAAGGCTATGGTTTCTATTTGCATCAGATTGAACATATCCCTTACAAACGTACCGGTAATTCTTAACTCTTTAATGCTCTCAACAAGAACTCAACTTTCAAAATTTTATGGATGATTTTTCAGCTGCTGCTTCAGGTTGACACATAATTTAGAAATGGTGTTTTCTTAAAGTAAGAATACCAATGTTTTTTACGTTTAACACACGCCAATCAGGGAGTAGATACAGCCAAAAAAAGATTATTTAAATACAGCTTATTTTACCCAGCTATTTACATTATACTAATGGTTGAACAGATCATTAAAGGGTTAAAAGTGCCACACGTTTAGTTAAACTTGCTTGAGTTTTGCTTTTAAATTAATTCTGCCAAAATTCAGTTGTTTTAGGTTATTGGGATATATACAGTATCTATAACTTGAATTTACTACCCAAATCAAAAAAAAAAATGGAACAGTATAGAAAATGCAAATAAAATAGATGCAGTGTTTTTTACACTTACATCGACTCTTATTCCATCTTTTATGAACCCAAAATATTTCATGTTTTGTCTGGTCAACTTCATTCTTAACATACACATACATGCATTTTAAGCTACAACACATTCTAAAAAAAGTTGGAACAGGGCAATTTAGTCCTCGTAATAAGGTTAAAAATAACTAAATAATGACGTGATTTCAAATAGGTGATGTGAACAGCTGATTATAATCATGAATTGGCACAGATCATGTTCAGATGGAAGGAAGAAAAAAGCTTGTTAAGGTGGTTTACAGGCTTAAAAGAACAATCTTATATTTTTCTAAATGACCGCTTCAGTTTATACTAACAGCATTTACTTTTACTTTTAATACTTAAGTACATTTAATATCAAATTACTTTTGATACTTAAGTACATTAAACACCAGATACTTTTAGACTTTTACTCAAGTAATATTTTAAAAGGTGACTTTTACTTCTATCAAAGTAAATTTCTGGTAAGATACTTGTACTTTTACTCAAGTATGGCCTTCAGGTACTTTATACACCACTGCACCTAACACACATAACACACACACACATTACCTACACTCTAAAAAGAAATGTGTTAAAAACGACACACACTGTGTGGAATTTCAACATGTGAAGAGTGTGCTCAGGGACGACACATACTGTGTTGATTTAAACACAGTAAATGTGTCATCCTGTTTTTGCACACCCACCGTGTTAGGATACTTAACACACACAATGTGTTGTTCTTACACAATGTGTGTTGATTATGTGTAATTAAGAAAATGGGTAAAATAAAGTGTACAATATTACAAATGTTTAAATACCATTCTTTTTTTGTGACAAGTGATAAATTAAAACAAATTACAAACAGTTTAACAGTAAAGGTACAAAATATATCTTTCTTGAACTTTTCTTTTCCATTCTTAAAGATGACTCGTAAAAGGTCTGTTTCTCTGTCCTAAAAGAAAGATAAAAAATATCATTACAAGGTACTACTGTGTTTCTCTCTCAGAGAGTCTTGTGTAATCACATTACAAAATATTAACTGAATTAGACATTTACAACATTAAATATTTGATTAGTCAACCAACCAAATGAGTAATCAGCTAACACAACTAATATTCCTCCAAATTTGTCATGTCTCTAATATTCACATAGGCTGTTTAACAACTATTAAACAAGTCACCTGCAAACTAGTTACAGCATACAAGCTCAAATGTTTCCTTTACCTTCTGGTAAATCAGATGATTTACTACCCTAGTAAATCAGATGATGTATTTTGGAAGAGTTGTGCTTTACCCTAAATATATCCACCACTACCAGCTTTAACGCTAATAACAATAAGCAATGTTCCTAACGATTCGACTTATAGAACCGATTCTTCCGAACTGATTCTGAACCTCCGAACCGACTGCATTAGATCCTCTTAAATCCTAATGAATCAATCGATTCAGTTTTTCGATTCGTTGAAACGGATGATTTAAAATAATTGATTCAGTAAAACGAACTGAGCTAAACTGAGCTAAAGAAAAATGTTAAAATGATTAAAATCCGCTTCTCATAATGAGATTTAACTGAAATAATGTTACTGAATCACTGTAACCACACAGTCCCAATAGTTCAGTTAAGTAAATTACCTTGAGAAAACTCAACACACAGAGGGTTGCTATGGTAACCTCATCCACAGTCATTCTGTGGTGGCGCCATTTTGACCAAACTAAAAGTCCAATTAACGGTTAGCCAGTTAGCTAACGATAAATAATACCAATAAAAAGAACGACTAGTCATGTTTAACAGAACATTTATTACTGAATAGGAACAGAAAAGCAAACTTAGGTTTATATTAATGTAATTCAGTGCCTCCTTTTTTACCTAACTAAGTCAATTGTGAGTCTATTGTAAGTTAAAACAGGTCACAGGGTTAAAACCTACTTTTTATAGCTTGGCTTGACATAAAACACACAACAAAACACTGATAAACATGAACTAAATAAACATCAATAAAACATACTGCTCCTGCTCCTTTCCTTGCATGGTCCAAAAAGAGGAAATCAACCATGAAACACAGATATACATGATAGGAGAAATGTGATTAACGCATATTTTTTATTTATTAATTTATTTTTAATCTTCCATGTGAAATAATCTATGTTTCTAGTCAGAAATAAAAAATTTTATCCAACAAATGTAAGTAAAATTGAAAAAATATATATTTTTACGCAATGTATTTTCTCACAGTTCTGTGTAGACTAACTATTGGAGTTACTTTACACGCGTCTGTGTAAGAAGTGGCCAGAAATGACACAAAACATGTTACAGACCACAGGACACAGTAGTTGTGTAGAAAAAATGACACATTACTTTTTAGAGTGTAGCTTCCGAGAACAGGTGTTCTCAGGGTGGTGTGGCCGTAAACGAGAGACGCTGTAAACAAGCTGCTTCTTATAGAGGACCGTCGTTCAGGCTTTCTAAATAAATAAATAATTAAAAGCTTAAAACTGTTTAGGTTAGGTTGTCAAATTTCAGGCATATGTAAACAAAAATCTCAAGTGGGCGACTAAAGAAATGTATTTATTTATAAATAGTGTTTATGGTTTTACGCTTTATGTTTAACTGATAAACTATCTGATGAAGTAAAAGCTCTGAACCTTTTCTGTATTTTGGCTCCGCTGTTCTTCATGTTTCATGTTTACAGTTTCTTCATTTTACACTAATTAATAAACTTGTGTTTTTACTTTCCCGGTTGTTTCTGAGGTATTTGTGTGATTGGCTGATAGTCCTGCACTGAGGATACTGTGGGTCACTGTCAGTGTTGCCAACTCCTCAGTAAGGAAAGTAGCTATTGGCTGTCCTAAAAAAGTCGTTAGAAGTCGCTAAATGACGCCATCGCCTAATTTGCATAGGGGTTAGCACATGTGGAAAGGTCTATATATTATTGTAAACTGTAGGTAGCACATCTCAATAGATCCATTGATCTGTATCTCAGCCATATAGTAAAAATGTAGTATGTTTACATGTATCTCAGGCATGTAGTAAATAATATTCTAACCCTCTATGAGGAATATCTTCTAAGGTTTTACCTCCGTGATTTATCATACCCTTTTGGATAAAATCCCAGTGAGAAAACTATAGATCACACAGATCTTATCTATAGCTACAAAAACATGGAATAAGGAACAAATCATTAGAACTGAACTGACAAGGGAAAAGCAACAACATTGTTTGACGTACACAAACAGCTAAGTACAAGATAACGTAATAAATGCTCAACATATTCACTCAGTAATGAACTTTATTAGACACGACCTTGCAGCTGAACTGCTAAGAAAGCACAAAACTGAAAAATAACCGAATACATTTTGTGTTGTCGTAATGTTAAGGTCGCAGATTGTTATTTAAAAATGATTGGCTTTCCTAGATGTATCACTGAACGCATGTATAAACATGGTTAAATAAAACATTAACACATAGCATTAGATAAACAACTGTTATTCAACTGTATGCAATCATGTATAATTTGAGCACCTTGTATAGATCTGAAATAGAATACAAAATAAGTCACATGATAACGGCATTACATACACTTAAACTTTACACTTTTAAAGGAATTAAAACTAAAACCACACATTACTAACCGCTAGCAGAAATAAATTAGGCAAAGGTAGCACAGAATTATAGGCGTTCCACTCAACGAGTCAAAAGCGGATGTGCGCATGCTCGGTAGGACAAATCGATGGTATTGGGTAAAATAAGTCAACAGAACAACGGCAGCACCTGCTGCTCGGTGAGGACAGTAACTGCAGAACGATATGTGCTCTCACGTCCGAGTCTCCAAAAGTCTCCAATAACACCAGAAAAAGTCACGAGGGTCTGAAAACTCGCTAAATATATATAAGTTGGCAACACTGAGTATTACACTGTTTATTAGCCTGACTTAAACGTTAGCGAGTCATGTGACCCATGTGTACCGTCCAATGAAACAGCTGTGTGTGAGTCTCTGTGGCGTAATCGGTTAGCACGTTCGGCTGTTAACCGAAAGGTTGGTGGTTCGAGCCCACCCAGGGACGAGTGTCTTTTATTGCCCAACCTGCCTGTTGATCAAACGGATGTGAGACACAACAACAATGTGTAGCTCCACAGAATAGTGGAAATAAGTAACTGAAAAACATCCAGTAAACAACAGTCCTACAAGCACAAATATCCACCTGATAAGTCATCAGAGACCGGCTGTCCAAAGTGGAAGAACGTTCTTTTGGTTTCCGTAGATGTTAAATGAAGATACTCGCCCAACGACCCTGAGATTAAGAGTCTCATGCTCTACTGACTGAGCTAGCCGGGCTTAAGCAGCTTGTCAGAACAGCTCATCAGTCAGACCATCAGAGTGATGTAGGTTTAATTCACTAACATCACGACCAGGGGGGTATTCCAGAAAGCGAATTTAACAAACATCAAACTTAAACCTGAACTCTGACCCAGCCATATCCGGCATGCCGGAACTTTTCGTGTCGGCCCACATCCGGCAGCCGGATCTGGCCTGGTGTCAAAATGAATGACGGATAGATTGTGGCTCGTATACGGCTGCCCGGATCCCAGCCATGACTGCCAGCAATATGCCAGCACTTAACCATCTGCTAGCCAGAACAGCCATTATTGCAGTTCTGGCCTACTGGAGATTTTTAAAAGGCTTTCCCCCACCATATTTAACCTTTAATGGTTACTGGGACTACTACAACAGTTCTTGCTTCTTATTGCTATGAAAAATAAAAATAAATAAATAAATAAATAAATAAATTTATATATATATATATATATATATATATATATATATATATTTATTTATTTATATATATATATATATATATATACTTTATTATAATTATAAGTAATACTAATAATAGAGTACAATTAAAACAGTAACAGAAAAAAACAAATGTACACCAAAACACATTTTTCAATATTTTATTTCAAGTATTTTTATTTATTATAAAATGTTTTGTCCTGCCATAATTGACTGCTGATCTCCTGCCTCCTGACACTGGTCTGTAATTCTAGAATGAAAACAAAAATGATTTTTCATAGATCAATGTGGATCTTATTCAAATTTCCAGTTCCATTTAATGATGGTAACTGTAGTTTAAATATGTTTACCTGGTTAAAATGGTTTATTGATTCACTCAGGCAGCAGGAGTGGCATCATGAAAAGCAGTTTCCAGAACAGTGCTAGAGCAGAAGAAACAGTGCCTTTAGTAGGCTGAAAAACATAAGCACAAACTTTGAAATATGTGCTGTAGACATGATAATGTACTTTTTGATTATAATATTTTACAGTTATGTACAGTGCTTGCATACAGTATCCCTAATCCATCCTGAAAATGTCTTTCAAACTGTATGTTGATAAAAGCAGCTTTTGTGATTATCTTACCAAGATCAGTGTAGCACAAATTACAGAAGGTGGCTGAGTGAGCTGGACTCGGGGTGCGCAAAAAGTCACTGCAGAAATATAAACACTACATTAGTTCAATCATTCAATCAAGGAAATGTATAAAGACCTTTAAATATGTGCTTTAGGCATGATAATGTGCTTTGTCTTTGTAAACATGTTTCCTGGGTTATTTATGCCAGCCAATGACTAAAAGTTTTTATAATATTGTCAACTGCCAGGAAGAGGGAACTAATGTAACCAACCTTTTATATACATCACACCCCTTACTCAAAAACAATGGACCACCAGCTCCATACAGCTGTAGGTATAGGTAACTAATGTAATCGTTTTAAAATATTATGTGTGTAATATAACTTGGCTATATTGTTAGATGGTTTATATCGTATTTATAATATCAGTGTAAGTTTCCTTTAGGTGTATGTTTTAAATTATTTTTGATAGTCTTTGCTGCCATATTTATGTATAGCTGGCTAGATAGTTAGTTTACCGTACCTGCCAAGCTAGCATTTTTGGCTAACGTTAAAACATAGCTATAATATATTATTAATTATCAAAAATACAAAAGTATTTGATTCTATATATTGTGCTGTTACTACAGTATATCAGTATTTTTAATATAATGTTTTAGTAAGTTTTAGTCCTAAAGAGCAGCTGTTAACGTTACCTTTAAATTCTCAATAAATAAGTGTAAAAAATAACGGATTTCTTATTTAAACTGAACTAAATGGTCGAGGCTCCACGCGCATGCGTTCAGGGAACCTTTCGTATTGAAGTAGTGAACTGATTCTATCTGACACCACCATGTATTAACATTAAGGTAATAGTTAAAAATCTCTTGTCAGTTATCATTCAGATGTGGGGTGCCGCAGGTCCGCCGAGTCTCAGTCAGCCGACAGTGGGGATGTGCAGCCGTAATCGGGCCAGATGTGGGGTGCCGAGCCGACAGACAGCCAACACTGCCGAACCGGAGCCGGAATCGGCCCAGATCTATCGTGCTAGCTAGGAAGTGAGCGTTCTCTAACTAGCAGGTCCTATTGACCTGGGCTTCAAATGTTGTGAGATCTTTTTAATGCCCCTCTCATTCAAGTCAGAAACATGCCATTATTTCAATTAGCCAAACTTAATGACCCTTCTGTAAATGGTTTAATGTGCACACTGATGCTACTGGCTTGTTTTTCTTTTCTACAATGTAAGTTCATACCTTCAGGTTCATGTTATTTGAGATCTCTCCATAGATTTCTTCCTCATATGCAGATGATGTATCTGGAAGTTTTATATGAAATATTTTATTCAGAAACCTCATTTAATATTAGTTCATATGTGATACTCATTTCTAGTTGAATTAGTAGGGGTTAGTGAGTTGTAGTGAGCATTCCATAGAGAGGCCCGTATAGGTATGTCCCCACATATGGAACACATCATTGGGAGGCCTTTCTGACTTCAATGTATGTGAACTATAAGGTTCTCCTGGTGCAGTTGGAAGTTGGGAGCCAGTGTTCCTATGGACAAAGGGCCTGGCTATCTCTCTTAGTGCCTGGTGAGAAATGTGATCTACATTTACATTTACATTTTCAGCATTTAGCAGACGCTCTTATCCAGAGCGACTTACAGAAGTGCTTCTATAGTGAACATTTCATTTCTCAAGTTTAGGAAAACAACAGTCAAAGAACACAAATCTGCTAAAACCTGTTAGAACCAAAGTGCTTTTTTTTTTTTTTTTTTTTTTTTTTTTGGAAATGAATAAGAATGGAACAAAATGTTAGTAAATAAGTACAAGTCAGCCTAAGTGTTTAGTAAAAAGGTGGGTTTTTAATCGTTTTTTAAAGACAGCAAGAGACTCAGATGTTCGGACAGACAGAGGAAGTTCATTCCACCACTTCGGCGCTAGAACAGAGAACAGCCTTGATGCTTGTCTTCCTTTAGTCCTGGATGGGGGCTCAAGTTGAGCGAGACTAGAGGCTCGGAGGTTGCGTGGTACAGAGCGGGGTTTGATTAGGCCACAAAGGTAGCTTGGGGCTGGTCCATTTTTGGCTTTGTAGGCGAGCGTCAGTGTTTTAAACTGAATGCGTGCAGCTACAGGAAGCCAGTGAAGAGAACGTAGCAGTGGGGTGATGTGGCAGTGTTTAGGTTGGTTAAAAACCACACGTGCAGCTGCATTTTGAATGAGCTGTAAGGGTTTAATCGTGGACATGGGAGCTCCAGCCAGAAGGGAGTTGCAGTAGTCCAACCGTGAGATTACAAGTGATTGCACCAGAATCTGGGTAGCTTCCCTAGAGAGAAAGGGACGAATCTTCCTGATGTTGTACAGGAGGAACCGGCATGATCTTGTCATGTTGGCTATATGAGGAGAGAATGTCAGCTGGTTATCAAGGACAACACCAAGACTTCTTACCTTATCAGATGGTCTGATCTGGGAGTCATCCAGAGAAATTACTAGGTCCTGGGTTGGAGACTGATCTCCAGGAATGAGCAACATCTCTGTCTTGCTGGGATTAAGTTTCAGATGATGAGCTGACATCCATTGTGAGATATCTTGCAGACATGCTGAGATGCGAGCTGAGACTTGCGCGTCAGGAGGAAATGACAGAATGAGCTGAGTGTCATCTGCATAGGAGTGGTAGGAGAAGCCATGGGAGGCTATGACCTTGCCCAGAGAGCGGGTGTAGATAGAGAAAAGAAGTGGGCCAAGTACAGAGCCCTGAGGAACGCCGGTTGAGAGAGTGCATGGAGGAGATATGGATCCCCTCCATGACACTTGGTAGGAGCGCCCTTCCAGGTAGGAGGCCATCCATTGCCATGCTGAACCTGTTACTCCAAGGTTGGAGAGAGTGGACAAGAGAATGCTGTGATTCACTGTGTCAAAGGCTGCAGAGAGGTCAAGAAGAATAAGGACAGATGACAGTTTGGCTGCTTTGGCTGCATGAAGCTTCTCAGTAACCGCTACAAGAGCGGTTTCCGTAGAATGCGCTGCCTTGAAGCCAGACTGGTACGGATCGTGGAGGTCATTCTGAGTGAGAAAGGCAGATAGTTGGTTATAGACAGCACGTTCAAGAATTTTGGATAGAAAAGAGAGGAGTGAGACAGGTCTGTAGTTGTTGATGTCTGTAGTGTCTAGTGTAGGTTTCTTAAGAAGGGGGATGACCTGAGCCTTCTTAAATGCAGTAGGGACAACACCTGATGTCAGGGAGTTGTTGATGATGGGTGTGATGAAGGGGATTAGGTCCTGTGAGATGTCTTTGAGGATGGTGGATGGTATAGGGTCAAGTGCACATGTAGTGGGATTGCTGGATGAGAGGAGCTGTGTAACCTCATCCATGGTGAGTGGGGTGAAGCTGGTGAGTGTGTTGGTGGGTTGAGGGTCAGTTGAAAGTGGGTCAGTCGGAGAGAAGGATTGATTGATTTTGTCGATCTTGTCCTGAAAGAATGTTGAAAAGTCAGTAGCAGTGAGAGAGGCAGAAGGGGGAGGAGGAGGAGGGTTTAAAAGAGAGGAAAAGATAGCATGAAGCTTACGTGGGTCAGCAGCAGATTGTTCAAGCTTGGCTTTGTAAAAAGATGTTTTTGCAGCAGTCACGTCAGATGAGAACCTGGACAGCAGATCGTGGTAGGAGTGGAGATCACCACTGAGCTTAGATTTCCTCCACTTTCTCTCAGCTGCCCTTAATTCTCTTCTGTTGCTGCGCAGTGCATCTGAAAGCCAAGGAGCAGGGTGAGAAGGTTTTCCTCGTTTGAGGGTAGGAGGACAGAGCTGATCGAGGGATGTTGAAAGAGAAGAGAGTAGAGTATTAGTTGCGGAGTTGAGTGGAAGGGTAGCAAGCATGTCAGGGTTAGGTAGTGAAGTTAGGATGTTTAAGAGATTAGCAGGGAGGAAGATAAAGAGTGAAGATTGGGGCGTGTTGTAAGGGTGAAAGTGTGGTTGGAGGTAGGAAGAGTTGGGAGGCAGAGAGAGAAGGACACAAAGTGATGGTCAGAGAGGTGGAGTGGGGTGACAGTGAGGTCCAGAACAGAAGCTGGACGGCTGAAGACCAGGTCCAGAAGATTGCCTCCTTTGTGTGTCGGAGGGCTGTGGTTAAAGAGGAGGTCGAAAGATGAAAGAAGAGGAAGAAGACAGGAGGACTGAAGTGTAGGGAGATTAAAGTCACCAAGAAGAGTTAGAGGAGTTCCATCTGAAGGGAAGAAACTCAGAAGAACATCCAGCTCTTCTATGAAGTCTCCCAGTGTGCCAGGTGGTCTGTAAATGACAATGATATGAAGAGTAATCGGAAAAGTAACAGTAATAGCATGAAATTCAAAACAGTTGGGGGTAGATGAGGTTGCTGTTCCTATAATGTGCCCTCTGATGTCTGCAGGGTCTGTGAGATATAAGCACAGGAATAATTGAGTAGCACATGCTGAGAAAAAGTTTGATAGATTAAACAGTTTCAGAGACTGATAGTACTTACCCAAGTTAGTTTAGATCTATTTAAACCAGATGTGTTGTATGTAAATCGCTGGGGTATTTAAACCTGGGGCTGGCGTAAAAGAAGGGAGAGAAGAAATCGGCTGTCTTCCTCCGAGCAAAATCGCGAATGCTCGTTTGTCACTGCCTTGATATTGTTCTGAAATAAAATCTTTGGGTAAATTAGTCAGTGGCAAGCGGAGTGGTCATTTCTTCATTAACACGTCATCACTACAAGACAATTCACAGAAAGACACAGTTCAGTTTGAGAAGCGCACAGCCCAGCTAGCATGATAGATCTGGGCCGATTCCGGCTCCGGTTTGGCAGTGTCGGCTGTCTGTCGGATCGGCAGTCCGCATCTGGCCCGAATATGGCTGCATGTCGCCACTGTTGGCTGACTGAGACTCGGCGGAATTGCGGCACCCCGCATCTGCCCCGAATATGGCTGCATGTTGGCTGACTGAGACTCAAAGCAACTTTTTTAATCCAATATAATAGTTGTATATGTATGTGTAAAATTATTTTACAGTCGCTTGATAAGCTTGTTTGACTTGAACCAGATGTACGTACGCTAAGCCATGATAACTGTTTATAACAATGATAACTGTTTATAACAATGATAACTGTTTATAACAATGATAACTGACAAGTGATTTTTAACTATTACCTTAATGTTAATACATGGTGGTGTCAGATAGAATCAGTTCACTACTTCAATACGAAAGGTTCCCTGAACGCATGCGCTAGGGGGCTCGCGCATTTAGTTCAGTTTAAATAAGAAACTTATACTTATTCACTGAGGATTTCAAGGTAACGTTAACTGCTGCTCTTTAGGACTAAAACCTTACTAAAACATTATATTAAAAATACTGATATACTGTAGTAACAGAACAATATATATAATCAAATTATTTCGTATTTTTTATTAATACATTTAGTATAGCTATGTTTTAACGTTTTAACGCCAAAAATGCTAGCTTGGCAGGTACGGTAAACTATAACTATCTAGCCAGCTATACATAAATATGGCAGCAAAGACTATCAAAAATAATTTAAAACATACATCTAAAGGAAACTTACACTGATATTATGAATACGATATAAACCATCTAACAATATAGCCAAGTTATATTACACACATAATATTTTAAAATGATTACATTAGTTACCTATACCTACAGCTGTATGGAGCTGGTGGTCCATCTTTTTTGAGTAAGGGGTTTGATGTATATAAAAGGTTGGTTACATTAGTTCTTCCTGGCAGTTGACAATATTATAAAAACTTTTAGTCATTGGCTGGCATAAATAACCCAGGAAACATGTTTACAGCGACAAAACACATTATCATGCCTAAAGCACATATTTAAAGGTCTTTATACATTTCCTTGATTGAATGATTGAACTAATGAAGTGTTTATATTTCTGCAGTGACTTTTTGTGCACCCCTGAGTCCAGCTCATTCAGCCACCTTGTGTTATTTGGCCTACACTGATCTTGGTAAGATATTTACAAAAGCTGCTTTTATCAACATACAGTTTGAAATACATTTTCAGGATTGATTAGGGATAATGTATGCAAGCACTGTACATAACACTGTAAAATATTATAATCAAAAAGCACATTATCATGTCTAAGGCTACTTAGCATGTCTACAGTTACTTTTTTTCTTATTCAACATTTCTTTTCCATCATTAAGTGGAACTGGAAATTTGAATAAGATCCATAAATAAACTATATAATAATATAAATATATATAATAAAATATTGAAAAATGTGTTTTGGTGTACATTTGTTTTTTTTGTTAATGTTTTAATTGTACTCTATTATAATTATTACTTATAATTATAATAAAGTATATATATATATATATATATATATATATATATATATATTATTTTTTTTATTTTATTTTTTTTTTTTTTTACAGAGTATTTTCACAGCTACAAGAAGCAAGAACAGTTGTAGTAGTCCCAGTGACCATTAAAGGAAAGCCTTTTAAAAATCTACTGCAGGCCTTATCTGGGCCTTATCTTGGCCCGATAATGGCTGTTCTGGCTAGCAGGTGGTTAAGTGCTGGCATATTGCTGGCAGTCATGGCTGGGATCCGGGCAGCCGTATACGAGCCACAATCTATCCGTCATTCATTTTGACACCGGGCCAGATCCGGCTGCCGGATGTGGGCAGACACAAAAAGTTCCGGCATGCCGGATATTTATATCCTACGTTTTTTGCTAGCTGGGTACCCACCCAGTTCTTTACATCTATCTCCTATTGTCACTCCAGCTCAAGCCTACATACAAATACATTGTGAGTTTAGTCCCATTTAACAACTGTGGACACATTTGCTGAAATCGGATTCAAAACCAAACTCTCATCACACAGAGGACTCGGATGGAATTTACAGTTTAACAAATACATTTATTCATCAATAAAGAAACACTTGTCTCCTGAGCCCTCAACTGGTCTTGGTCAATTGGTCACCTCCATGATAAGAAAACACCTGAACTACCACAATAGTATTTATTTATTTTTAAATGTAATTTTAAAACATGTCTGTTCAGTCTGTATTAGGATTTAGATGAACTGGGTTTTATGCACTAGAAGATGGTGGGATAATTAAACATAAATATGAGTATTTCTTTTAACAAAGGAGTTTAGCTACCACTAATTTGGTCTATAGATAAACACAAAGAACAAAGACTCATGATGATAGAACAATGCAACACTGTTCAGTCCACAGCCCTCCATTCACACCTTCTCATGTACATTCTGGTTGAGGACGGTTCATTATTTGCTAAGTGGAAATCATCTAAAGACTAGAATTTTGGAGTGTAGACCTAGAAGTGTTAAAGTAAGAGGCTATTCATTCATGAAAACTTAGCAAACACCATAAAGACCAGGGTAAAATTCTTCCACTTGAGAGTAAAAGTTGTTCTGTGTTTATTAAAGTAGATTAAACTTGAATAATGAACAAAAACAGATTCAGATCTGAGGTTGGTACATTACACCACATAACTTTTAATGAGTAATGATTATATTCACACCATGATGTACAGTACATTCAATAATTGAAGTAGAACAGTTCTAGAAAAAGAAAACCATACAGCTTTACCTCCTGTGTGAATGTGCTGGTGTTGTTAGAGAGAATAATGCACAAAAATACTTTCCACACTTTTAACAGTGATGTTACTTTCCTATGTGAGTTTGTTGATGTCGTTTAAGATTACTTTTATTAGCAAAAGACTTTTTACACTCTGAGCAGTGATACGGTTTCTCTCCTGTGTGAATACGCTGGTGTTTTTGAAGGGTACCATGTTCAGCAAAACTGTTTCCACACTCTGAGCAGTGATAGGGTTTCTCTCCTGTGTGAATACGCTGGTGTACTTTAAGGGCACTACTTTGAGTAAAACTCTTTCCACACTCAGTGCAGTTATACGGTTTCTCTCCTGTGTGAATACGCTGGTGTTTTAGAAGGGTACTAAGTTCAGCAAAACTGTTTCCACACTCTGAGCAGTGATACGGTTTCTCTCCTGTGTGAACACGCTGGTGATTTTGAAGGTGACCCTGTTGAGTAAAACTTTTTCCACACACTGAGCAGTGATATGGCTTCTCTTCTGTGTGAATGCGCTGGTGTTTTTGAAGCGTATTCTGATAAGAGAAACTGCTTCCACACTCTAAGCAGTGATATGGCTTTTCTTCTGTGTGAATGCGCTGGTGTTGTTTGAGATTACCCTGCGTAGTAAAACTCATCCCACACTCTGAGCAGTGATATGGCTTCTCTCCTGTGTGAATGCGCTGGTGTTGTTTGAGATTACCCTGCGTAGTAAAACTCATCCCACACTCTGAGCAGTGATATGGCTTCTCTCCTGTGTGAATACGCTGGTGTTGTTGGAGATGACTCTGCTTAATAAAATTCTTCCCACACTCTGAACAGTGATATGGCTTCTCTCCTGTGTGAATGCGCTGGTGTTGTTTGAGATTACCCTGCATAGTAAAACTCTTTTCACACTCTGAGCAGTGATATGGCTTCTCTCCTGTGTGAATACGCTGGTGTTGTTGGAGATGACTCTGCTTAATAAAATTCTTCCCACACTCTGAACAGTGATATGGCTTCTCTCCTGTGTGAATGCGCTGGTGTTGTTGGAGATTACTCTGTGTAGTAAAATTCTTCCCACACTCTGAGCAGTGATGAAAGTTCTTCATGTTTGTGCTTTGATAAGACTGTCGAAACTGTTTCCTTGGAAAGCAGCAGAAACAAAGAAACAAGTCAATTAATTAGAATTACTTTTACTACATTAATACCACAATAATATTAAACTCGTCACCTAGTAATAAAAACATTAAATTCACTTCACGTCTAAGTGAGAATCTGAATTCAAAGAACATCAGGATAAAATACTTATAAATACTGCAGATATTAATAATTAAATAACTATAAATAACTTGATATAAATAAAGATATAAGAGATCTTTCTCAACATCAGTCCTGCACCAAGCAAATCTAATCCAGTTCATGACAGGACTAATAATTAGCTCACAAGTGTAAATCTTTGGTGTGCTGGGAGTAAAAAAGGCTTCATAAATCACCACAATTATGAGCATAAAGCTATTTTAAACAGTCTGAATATATTAACCTGATAATATTAAATAACATAATAAAATAAAAAGAACAACAAATGCAACATAAATGTAAAAGAAACAAACAAGAAAACGCTTTACCTTCCTGTTAGAATCCTGGCAGCCACTTTAACAAAGCTGGTGTCTCCAGCAGGTCGTTTCTAATGAAGAACGTGCAGAAGATCCTTCTTACCAAGTGACTCAGCTACAAGTCTAGAGTTTAGTCCTTAAATAGAGCTGAGGACAAAGACCCAAGACCAGTTCAAAACTCTGCATTGGTCAATCATCAGCCAACCATTCACACCTTCTTGTGTGAAGTACTAGCTCATTATCTATGGAACGTGTGCAAATGAACTAGACGAAGCCACAAAGCATGATGGGTGAAGTCAAACTACACCTATTTATCTCAGCAGAGAAGTGATTTACATTTAATCCTCAACACAAACAAGGAATTGAAAGGCTATTCTGTAAAGTGAAATGACATGAACTTCGATAAAGCTTTTATGATAAGAATCTAAGTCATGTAAAATGCTGTATGTATATTTGTGTGAATTAGTTTCTACTGTATATGAGGAACAATAAGAAAACTAGAAGAGGAAACACCCACCTATAGATTTATCTGTAGATTTATTATGATTTTACTTTAATTTAAAGTCATCTAAAACATAATTTAAGCTCATTTCCATTTTATTTTAGATTGTTATTAAATAAAATAATCTTGATTACATGAATTGTTATTGTTATTAAAATGAATTATCTTGTTTCCACAGAACAATTCCACTTTATAATGATAGTACATCACCTGTAGTTTACACTCAGTTAATATCAAGACATTCTGATGTATCATTTCTAAATAAATTCTAGAAATGTAAGTGTACCAAAAAATAGGGTTTAGATGTGCATACACCAGGGTGCAGATAGCATCTGCCTAATTTAAAATAGTTCTTCATGTAACCTGAAATTATATTCATATATCATTAGTTAATAATGAAGATTAGAAAGGAGAAGAAAACAGGAGAGGAGAAAAACAGAAAAGAGTAGAAATGAAATTCAGAGCTTTTAGTATTTAAAGTGTTACTAATAAATGTTCTTTTATGAGATCTAAAACGATTATAAAATGACTAATAAAACTATATTATTAATATTAATAAAAGATTCACTAGTAGTACACTAATCATTCATTTGCCATTTCACCAATATCTGTGACACCCTGGATTCTGGGCTAGTTTCAGCTTCAGGGTTGATTTTAGATCAGACATTAGGCTGGATAATTTTGCTGAACCTGGCAACTCTCACGGTTTTCCTGCCAAATTGGGCTTGTTTAAAAATTCAGTCATGGTTGAAAATTGGGCTACTTTCAAAATGTGTCACGGCTGTTTAAAAGCTTTCATTACAAACCGTACAAAATGTTTTTAATGAGGATTTGCGCTCACATACCTATGAACAAGGTCTGCTAGTTTTAGCATGTGAACAAAGTCACACACAAATATACATACAGCATTTTACATGACTTAGATTCTTATCATAAAAGCTTTATCTAAGTTCATGTCATTTCACTTTACAGAATAGCCTTTCAATTCTTTGTTTGTGTTTAGGATTAAATGTAAATAACTTCTCTGCTGAGATAAATAGGTGTAGTTTGACTTCACCCATCATGCTTTGTGGCTCCATCTAGTTCATTTGCACACGTTCCATAGATAATGAGCTAGTACTTCACACAAGAAGGTGTGAATGGTTGGCTGATGATTGACCAATGCAGAGTTTTTAACTGGTCTTGGGTCTTTGTCCTCAGCTCTATTTTAGGACTAAACTCTAGACTTGTAGCTGAGTCACTTGGTAAGAAGGATCTTCTGCACGTTCTTCATCAGAAACGACCTGCTGGAGACACCAGCTTTGTTAAAGTGGCTGCCAGGATTCTAACAGGAAGGTAAAGGGTTTTCTTGTTTGTTTTTTTACATTTATGTTGCATTTGTTGTTCTTTTTATTTTATTATGTTATTTAATATTATTAGGTTTATATATTCAGACTGTTTAAAATAGCTTTATGCTCATAATTGTGGTGTTTTATGAAGCCTTTTTTACTCCCAGCACACCAAAGATTTACACTTGTGAGCTAATTATTAGTCCTGTCATGAACTGGATTAGATTTGCTTGGTGCAGGACTGATGTTGAGAAAGTCAGATCTCTTATATTTTTATTTATATCAAGTTATTTATAGTTATTTAATTATTAATCTCTGCAGTATTTATAAGTATTTTATCCTGATGTTCTTTAAATTCAGATTCTCACTTAGACGTGAAGTGAATTTAATGTTTTTATTACTAGGTGATGAGTTTAATATTATTGTGGTATTAATGTAGTAAAAGTAATTCTAATTAATTGACTTGTTTCTTCGTTTCTGTTGCTTTCCAAGGAAACAGTTGCTACAGTCTTATCAAAGCATAAACATGAAAAACTTTCATCACTGCTCAGAGTGTGGGAAGAGTTTTACTACGCAGAGTAATCTCAAACAACACCAGCACATTCATACAGGAGAGAAGCCATATCACTGCTCAGTGTGGGAAGAGTTTTATTAAGCAGAGTAATCTCCAACAACACCAGCACATTTACACAGGAGAGAAACCGTACCACTGCTCAGAGTGTGGGAAGAGTTTTACTCAAAGTAGTGACCTTAAGGTACACCAGCGTGTTCACACTGGAGAAAAGCCGTATCACCGCTCAGAGTGTGGAAAGAGTTTTGCTCAACAGAGTAACCTCCAAACCCACCAGCGTATTCACACAGGAGAGACACCGTATCACTGCTTAGAGTGTGGAAAGTGTTTTGCTGAACATAGTACCCTTCAAAAACACCAGCGTATTCACACAGGAGAGAAACCGTATTACTGCTCAGGGTGTGGAAAGATTTTTGCTCATGAAAATAATCTCAAATGGCATCAGCGTATTCACATAGAGAAACCACATCACTGTTAAGAGTGTGGGAAGTATTTTACAGAGGTGGAAAGTAACGAATTACATTTACTCGTGTTACTGTAATTGAGTAGTTTTTTGTGTACTTGTAGATTTTACAGCCTGTAATTTTACTTTTACTTAAGTATGTTTTGTATTAAGAGTTTTAATTCGCTACATTTTAAATAACATCCGTTACTAAGTAAAAAAAAAAAACACACACCTAAAAAAAAAAAATCGCGTCTGGGAAACTGCTGCAGAGAATTTTGAGATGGGGAGTCGGATCTTTTACTCGGTTCATTTTCAAGAGCCGTATATATAATGACTCCCAGCAGTGCAAATTGGTTCCTTCATTTCAGTTTAAAGGGCCGTTCAATAGAATCGAATCATTCTACGACACATCACTAGTGGTTATACAGTTTAAAATGTTTTATGGAACTAAAATGACACATTACACACCCCTAAATGTTTTAAATGTTGTATCAACATGTTTCTTCTATTATATTTGAATTAAAAACAACTATTGTGAGATTTATATCCACTTGTTATGTTTGCATTACACAGAAGAGACACGCCCTCCTGTTTAAAAATAACGAAGTAACGTTTACTCTGAGTACATTTTAAATGAGTTACTTTTTACTTGAGTAGATTTTTAGGCTGGTAACTTTACCCGTAAAAATTCATTTAAGTAATCGTATATGGAGCTAATTTAGTGCCAAAACTTCGCAAACAATATGATTTGTAATCAAACAAAACACAATGTACAAATAAAAAACACTATTTGTAAACAAACACAACATGATGTATAAATAAAAAACACGACTCTAACACACACAGTGTGATTTACAAATACAAAACGCCACTGTTGCAAATGCATATGTGACTTTCAAATAAATGCACAGCTGTTTTCTAATACACTGCATTTCACAAACAAATAGAACACATTTTACAAATACAAACGCTGTTCCGCTAATGCCGTTTGTGAATCACGTGACTTTTGGCACTGTTCTGGCGCCTTGTGTCATACCCCTTTTCCACCAACGCGGCACGGACCCCGTTCCGGTTCCTGAACTTGACTTTGAACCGATTCCGTGTTTTTCCACCAAAAAAAAGAGGTTCCAGACAGTGAACTAGCGGGCCAATCTGGCAATCTGGCAGAATACTTGGTTTTTTAGCCTGAACCGTGACGTCCGTCTGAGGGCGTGTCATGTTATACAGCATAGCGCGTTAGCAACAATGGCGTCCGCTGGAGTCTCGTATGGAGCTGCATTTTTATCTTTTAAACTTTACCTGATCACATTTTGAGCCAGTTTGCCGCTTATATTTTCAAAGCGCATTTAAAAAGATGAACTGTGTGATATGACGTGATAAAAGTGACCCGGACAGAATGAAAAACGCTTAATGTAAAAAATAAAGCGTGAAGCTTTTTCAACTCCCCGAGCTGCATAAACACCACACATGTAAATCCAGCTAAACACAGATACATGTGGTATTTTAGAGTAGATTTGATGTTTATTTCAAACAGATGGATGTTCATGTGGTGTAACTTTAGTGTTTAGCGTTGAGCTAATCGGCTATTTGAGCCGAGAGTCGCGGTGAAACCGAAGCGCAAAACGCTTCTCACGTTAACGAACTAAAAAAACAACAACTGAGACAAACACATCGCGTCTTCTTATCACCGATTGTTAGATCAATGCTTTTTACATAAAAACGAACATCGGTAACAACAGCACAAATGCTCGCACATAATCTACACACTCCGCCATGATATTACTACTCTTAACTTTCGTTCAGTAACGCCCACCGATGATGACGCTGCTTGGTTTTCAAGAACTGGTGGGAACGTGCGTCGGTTCTCTACAGAACACCAAGGTTCAGAGAAACCTGAACAGAACCAGCCTGCACACCAGAGGGGCTCCACGTCAAAACGTCAAGTTTTCACTCATTAAATCATGTATTTTGTGAACTTTGTGGAATAAATGTAGGATTTATACTTGTAGATTCTGGGTTTTAGGGAGTTCAGCTACTGTTAATATTTTTCCCCAATTGAACTAAACCTGAACTGATGTTTAATTGTTCATTAAGACTTCACTAGGAGTTATTACCATCAAGCAAATGTAAAGCATATTTCTATATGAAGAGAATCTGTTTCCAGATAATATACACTGAGGTTTAATTGTTTGATCATCAGGCATGGCTGTGCAATAAAAGGCTCTCGTCCCTGGGTGGGCTCGAACCACCAACCTTTCGGTTAACAGCCGAACGCACTAACCGATTGTGCCACAGAGACACGCGCAGAGCCAACAGCACAGCTGTTTCATTGGACGGTACACACAAAAAATCTAATCTCTCTCTATACAGGCTCACTGTGGAGGCAAATTGGTGGTTAAGTGGGCTGGTCTAAACTGCTGTAGGCTAAATGAGCAGAGATAAACTGATGAAGGCTGAATGAATGTACCACAATACAGTATAGTTTAGATAGTTCACACATATAAGAACCTACAAAACCTCTTAGATGTGTATTAAGAAAGTCTGAACATAAGAAATGACTAGACAGTGATGTCTGAAGTAGGACTGAGATCTCAGATCATTAAATAACATGAAACTGCTGCATTTCTGGTGCAATAACAACCAAATTCAGTTTAGGAGCCGCTCATTTCTGCAGATCTTCACTGAAAGTGTGCAGAATCTCTAATGGTTTTTGTGCTGCCATGCAGCTGGTTGAATGGGGGTTAGTGTAGAATTATGTACAAAGATTTAAAGAGAGAATATATGAACTGGCCGGTTAGCTCAGTTGGTTAGAGTGTGGTGCTAATAACGCCAAGGTCGCGGGTTCGATCCCCGTACTGGCCACACCCACTTTAATTATCTGTTCTGCTCAACAACAGTAAAGCTCTCCATCGTTTCTGTGTGGCAGCTCCATAACTGAAGGGCTGTCAGTGTAGAATCGGGTATGTGGGTATATGCCCTACCCTTGGAAGTCGGCTGGTTAGCGCAGTTGGTTAGAGCGTGGTGTAAATAACGCCAAGGTCGTGGGTTCGATCCCTGTATGGGCCACACCCCCTCTTGGACTTAAACTAACAAACAAGTGATCCTTCTCTAACTAGCAGGTCCTATTGACCTGGGCTTCAAATGTTGTCATTCTGGTAGGACAATAAAAGTGATATACTACTTTTTATTCAATGTATTTAACTACATAGTGTTGTGCAACATTCCATGTGTACTTAATACTTTTGTATTTTAATACTTGCAAATTTAAATACTTGCATACTTTAATACTTGCTTACTATAATACTTTGCATTAATATATATTGAGCTGCTGTAATAAATTATCTATCTATAGATTTATTTAATTTTATCTGTAATGCTAGTGAGGGGCCAAACTATCTTTAGGAAGGTAAATATATCTAGCTTTGGGGTTGTTGAGGCTAAATATTCATGATTGTTGTAATGTTGCTACACAGTCACATTAGAAATCCCTTTTAAAACTAATGTTTGATATTGCAGGGTCTGATGAAGACACAAAAAATCTTATCCGGTGGAGAGTGGCCAACCAGGCCCTCTTCACTGGAAAACAGAATGCAGCGGTTCGAGGGTTTGAGTAAGTAACTGTTTGTTTGACGTAACAAAATTTGTGTTACTAATTATGCATAATAATAATTACAAAGGGTGGTATAAAGACAAGTTTTAGTATTCAAGTTTTGCTAACTTTTTCAAAGCATTAAAAACTTTTAATGACTAAACTTTTTTTGAAGTAGTGTATGCTATATACATTAATAACTGTTATGTGCATTATATTGTAGAGTCTTTGTGTTGGAGAACCAAATGCAGGGGAAGGTGACTCCCACTTATGTGAAGAAGAAGTGGGAGAACCTCAAACAAAAATACAAAGTAAGCTTCGTTTGTTGGTAAGATCTTCAGTAAAAATATCAGAAAATATTTGTAATACAAGTTAAGGTCCTTGTACTGTGCTTATGAATCTTGTAGGAACTTAAGTGTCCACCTACTGGGGTAAGTACAGAGGGTGGTGAAGCAACAGCAGCATCCTGGAAATGGTATGCGGATATGGATGAGGCAATAGGTGGGAGCAGAGCCGTAGATAGAGAGAGTTGCGACACTCCTTGATCTCGCCGCTACGCGGTCACGTGGTTCATGTAACCCTCCAATAGTTCCAAACAAACCCGGCGCTGTCATGTTCTCATATGGGACAGGCAGCAGTAAATGAAATATTAAACGCTAAATAATACACATTTGTACAATTTATGGGTATTTTCAACTGCGTTTACATTTACTGCATCTGCTTTAATGTCAATTTGGTATATGAAGTGGAAGATTGATGTTTATAATGACTTGTTAATAGGTCGTTCTTGTGAACACACAGTACATTATATTAGCATACATTACATAATGCGATATCATTAAGTAGTAGAGACAATATACAGAGATAAAAGTTTTTTTTTTTACATAAACTAATCTCCCTTCACTTTCCTGAGGATTCATAATAATAATCATTTTGGCTAAACACTCATGTCACTCAGTCATGTGCTGGATTCATAAGGTTTACCTGCACTGAATGAACAGATTGATAAACACACCACCGTACCTTTAAGGTACAGGAAATAGCATTAATTCATCTCTTATTTCATGAGTGATTAATAATTGATTCCTACATGTAATACATTAATGAATTCATTATGAATATACACTAGTTCATTTTGTCTAATGTAAGTGGTGGACAAGGTACACAAACCATGTAGGTGAGTTAAAGTACAGATATCCAAGGTCACATATTACTCCAGTAAAAGTAGTAGTAAAAGTAAAAATACTCTTTACCTCCACTAAAGTACTAAACTAAATTTACCTTCAAATGTACTTAAGTATGAAAGTAAAAGTATAATGATTTATTGTGGTTCTAATGTTTTATGATCATTTCTGTAACAAGACTCTTGATTAATCAACTCATTTTAGGTGAAAAGACTCGTGTGTCATTAATTAAGCTTAACTGACTAAGCTAAATTCAGTTATACCTATTAATTAAGATAAACATGTAACATTTAGTGCTGAGCAAATGCTAAACAATAACAATATTAAGTATATTAATGACATTAAATTCATAATTTTTTTAAAACAAAGCAACAAACAGCTAAAAATGCTTGATAAGTAGTGGAAATGAATGGGGCTCTATGGGTTGTTTGGAACTATACAGAGCTCCACAACCCGGAAGCTGCGCAGAAAAAATGTCCCGCCCCCTTTCCAACGGTTCCCTATGGGAATGTCGCCACTCTGTTCTCTCTACCACTCTGGGTGGGAGATAATCAATTAGCCCAGCGACCCTTATTTCCTCATCTGGCCAGGATGCTGCTGAAGCTTCACCATCCTCGAGAAGCATGGAAACCCCAGCCAAAAAGAGACGAGTGGAGAAAGATGTAGTTGAGTATCTGAGGGAGATGGAAGAAAGGGAAAATAAGAGGGAGATAGAAGCAGCAGAGAACGAGGAGAGAAGATGGAGAGAGGATGAGGAGAGGGAGGAAAGAAGAGAAAGGAAAAGAATAGAATGAGAGGAAAAGAGAGAGCAAGAGACGCGAGAGAGAGAGAGAGAGAGAGAGAGAGAGAGAGAGAGAGAGAGAGAGAGAGAGAGAGAGGTTTACACAACTTTATTTAAACATTCAGGACATCATATCCATAATAATTTTACATTACCTAAGCAAAGTAGAAGAAAATAAATAAATAAATAAAAATAAAACAAATAGATAGATAAATAAATAAACATTAGTACTTAAAAATTTTGCTTATGGTTCAAAATCTTAATATTAATTGTCCTTCATCATCAACATCACATAAAATCTTTCCTATACACCACATCGTACGGAATTCTGCAAGATTGTTAACCAGTTTAAAATATGTATATAGCCGGGTGGCTAACATTCCTCTTAAAATCCCCTCAGCACTAACAGCTCCAGCTCCCCTTATTCTGTTTTACGGCTTTTCCACACCGCTAACTTAGCGAGGCCTAAGACACAGTTAAGGAGACAGATTTTCTTTCGGTATTTGAAACTGTATTTGACACTACTAATAAATGCTTGATGTGAGAAGCGCTCATCAAATTCTCCAAACCACCTGGATAGTATTTGAAACAGACGACTTAGTCTGGGACAGAGAATAAAAAGATGTTCAACTGTTTCAACAGCTCCACAAAAGGGACAGTTTGACCTCACCTCTGAATTGAAATGGGCTACATGTTTGTTAGTGGCTATGGCCTTGTGGATCAGTCTCCACTGGAGATCTCCAACCCGCTTCTCAATAGGGGGCTTATAAAGAGAATGCCAGTGTCTCTTCATCAAAAGGCCATGCCCAAACACTCCTGACCACTTCCATGCCTGCACCTGTTGTAGGACACTCTGATGGTGCACTTTCACACATGTGATATACATTGCTTTTTTCCTCAAGTCCTTCAGATCTCCTAACAGGGGTGTATCAAAGGACAAGATACTGTTCACATCTTCATTCTCTCCCACTCTCAGTGCTGAAACACTGATATGAGGAAAGCACATGTTCCTTGTATGGATCTGCAGGTGCTGTTGTTCTATCACCTCTCTGCAGATTCCTGGGACTATCGCTATCACTTCATCCAGTATCTGTTTTAACAGACGCATGGAACGTATCCCTGTTGCGATTTGAAGCGATTCTGGCGATTTCCAACCATCCTGTTCCCTAAGATGCCCCAATAATGTGCATCCTGCCCTCACAAAAGCCTCTTTCAAACACCTTGAAGCCAGCAGTCTAAGAGGGAGAAATGGGTTATGAAACAATGGTTCTGTCATAATCCATTCTCCTGGTTCTATTGTTTTTCTATTGATTGAGAGGGTTGTTCGCCAGACTTTCAGCACAGACTGATAAAACGGTGACAAGTTTGTAATTTCTAAGTCTGTCAAATTTAAAAGGAATAACTGGTGATCATAGTTCATGTTTGTTGCTTTTCTGAGTAGAGCGCGAGCAATTCCTGCCCATCCTAAATGTTCTGTGAATAGCAACTTCTGAATGGTCTGTAAACGAAAGGAATCAACACGACTTCTCAGATCGATCAGCCCCTGTCCTCCTTCCTGTTTAGGAAGGTATAATACTGGGGCACGCACCCAGTGTTGCCCAAACCAAAAGAAATCTACCAGTTTGCCCTGGATTCTGTGTATTAACTGCTCTGGAGGTTCTAAAACAATAAACTTGTGCCACAGCATGGAGGCAGCCAGATTGTTTGTAACTAAAACTCTCCCTCTATAGGAAAGTTCTGGCATTAACCATTTCCAGCCAGCCAGCTTTGTTGAAACCTTATCCATCACACGCCTTCCCAGTTTTTCAATTGATAATCAGTGGTTCCAAGAAACACCCCCAATACTTTTAGACCATCCCTCGCCCACTGTATATTCCCAGGGAGTTGTAAATGCTCTATTTGATCCCATTGTCCTAAAAGAAGTCCTTCACTTTTACTCCAGTTAACCCTTGCTGATGAAGCCTTTTCAAAAATAGATAGACATTTACATAGATCTAAAATATCTTCTTTTTCTCTAAAAAACACACTGACATCATCCGCATATGCTGATACTGAAAGGTTTACAGAGTGCTCAGCGAAAGAAAAACCTCTGATGTTTTTCCTTATTCTGTTCAGGAGTGGCTCAATAACAAGGGTGTAAAGCTGTCCTGATAGCGGACAGCCTTGTCTTATTCCTCTCCTGACTGGCAAAGGGTAGCTGAGCCCACTCCCCACCTTCAGCATTACAGCAGCATTATTATAAAGGAGTTTGATCATGGATATAAAATTATTACCAAACCTAAAAGCTTTTAAAACGTTAAAAAGGTACCAACTCTATCAAATGCTTTTTCTTGGTCGATAGATAAAATCCCAACATTTAGATTGTCTCTTATTGATATGTCAATGATATCACGAATTAAAAAAAGATTATCAAAAATAGTTCGACTTGGCACACAATAAGTCTGTTCTATACCAATTAGCTTACATAAAACGTTCTTTAGTCTATTTGCCAAACATTTTGAAAAAATTTTGTAGTCCACACACGAGTGAAACCGGCCTCCAGTTTTTCAGTAACCCCAAGTCTCCTTTCTTTGGTAAAAGTGAAAGCACAGCCCTCTGACTGCTGGACGGTAGCAAACCAGTTTTAATGCATTCTAAAAGTACTTCATGCAAGTCTGTCCCAAGTTCCTTCCAAAAATGTTTATAGAACTCCGCTGGCAGTCCATCCACGCCAGGCGACTTGCCCGTTGACAGTTGCTGGACTGCTTCAGTAAGCTCCTCAAATACCAGGTCCATATCCAGTTCACTGCTGTCCTCTAGCCGCAATGCAGGGAGCTCCTGGAACAGCATCTGCATACAGCCATGATCGCAGCTGTCAGTCCCATAGAGTTCTGTGTAGAACGCTGTAGCCATCCGTCTCATCTCCACTGGGTCGGAGATGATGGAGCCATCTTCTCGCCGAAGATATATCATCTGCTTTTGTTTTACAGCTTTTCGTTCAAGATTAAAAAAATAGGAAGTGGGGGCATCTACATCTTTAATTGATGCTATTCTTGTTCTTATCAATGCCCCCTTAGCTCTTTCATTTAAAAGACTACTTATTCTAGTTTCTTTTCTTTTAAAATGTTGATAGTATTCAGGGGGTTTAAGGTGTTATCTTATAAGGGTGTTATACCCCAATTTGTGTTTTCCCAACCTCCCACCATTGTGCTAAACTTTCAAAGTCCCTCTTCTTGACCCTCCATGTGTCCCAGAAACTACAGAAAGAAACACAGAATAATTTGTCCTGAAGTAATTTCATATTAAAATGCCAATAATAGTTAAAACGTTGCAGTTTTTTAAGACATAAATCAACAGAAATCATGTGATGATCAGAAAGGCCATTTGGACCAATAAAAACATTGAATACTCTATTATTAAGAAGTTTGCTAATATAAAATCGATCTAATCTAGCACCAATTATCTGTGAGTTTAAGAACTTCACCCATGTGTACTGCTGGACTGATTCATTCCTCACTCTCCATATATCAATTAACTTAGAATCTTTTGTGATGTTTAACAGTTCTAAGCTAGACTGTATATGGGGTTCTTCTCCATTTCTGTCCAGTGTGAAGTCTACAGTACAGTTCCAATCTCCTCCTATTATTACAGATCATCTTCTGTTGAGTGGGCTATATATTCTGCAATGTCAGAAGTTATTGACATTGTGTCATCATCCTTACCAGTTTCCAGACTTTCATCGTTTATCTCGGGTTCTGAAATTTCAACGTCTTCACTTATAGAACCTTTTTCTGTACAATCTATATTTAGGGTTTGTGACTTGTTAACAGTAGCTTTCACACTGCTTTCAATTACGACCCTTTCCTCACTGATCTCTTCCACCTTTCCCTCATCAACTTGCACAACACTTCTTTCTTTAACTTTTACCTCACTGCTGTCTTTCTCAACTGGCCTCTTCTTAGCCACCTGTACGCCAGCCTCAGCATCCTTAATTTTATCATTTGCTGTTTCAATTGTGTTTATTACACTTCCAGTATTAATCGTTACATCACCAGACTCTGCTTGCTGCACTATTGAGTGCACCTGACTCTTCTCACCAGCATCACTACTGTGAGCAGCAGGTTCAGCTTCGGTCTCGGTCTGCTTCTCAGACCTTACCGGACAAACCTCCTTAATGTGCCCCACTTAGCCACACTCAAAACAACGCATATCCCCGGTGTTAGCATACAACATGTAGGATTTACCGTCATGTGTGCACCGAAAAGAGACGTTCAGCGTCGGCTCATTTAAAAGCATGTAAACTTGTTGGCGAAATGAGAGTACATGTTTTAACGCCTGGTTCTTACAGCCAAGAGGAATCATTTTAATCGGACCCGCAAACTTACCGAACCGAGAGAGTTCACGCTGTATATCCGCATTTGGGATGAAGGGTGGACAGTTTGCTATGGTTACCCGTGTAGCTATTGAAAATAGTGGGGAAACAGAAACAAACATTTCGCCTTTCTTTAAATCGGATTCCACCAGTTTGTTTCTGCAGAAACACGACCACGGCTTTGTTCATTCGGGAGGCCGAGACTATGTGCTCGTATCCAACCCGCTCACCTACATCTTCCAACACCTGCTCCACCGATACTCCCACCTCTGGTACACACCGAATCCCATGCCGGAGCGATATGCCGGGCAGCCGTCATCGCGCTACCCGAATGGGTTGTTTCACAAAACCACTCGGTGTGTGTACAGAATTATTAACTAAATGTTTAATATGTTTGTGAAACTTGAAACACCCGTGTAAAGTATTTGAAAAATAAAAAAATTGAAAAACGCTCCACAACTTCTCCACTGTGACCCTACACTCACCCAACTCCCAGCATACACCACGAGAGAGAGAGAGAGAGAGAGAGAGAGAGAGAGGAGAGTCCAGGAAGCAAGCATGAGGGAGGAAAGGAGAGATAGGAAGGCAAGAGAGAGAGAGGAAAGGTTTATTAAAATCCTATAGATTCTAATGAAAAAATAAATAGTTGAAAATCAAAGTGCCTCCGAGCGCTTCCCACTTAAAGCGGCCACTTCCCGGCCATGTTAAATAAAATCCTTTTTCGTTAAATCCTCTGCATCCTTGGGTCCTTCGTCCCCACCTCATAACATAATCATGCTCATAAAGAGCTGGTATGCTGTGCTGTGGTGCTGAGACAGCTGCAGCCAGATGCTTTCTTGCATCTTCACCTAAGGTAATGTTATTAATTACAGACTCTGGTTGGTCAACATGTACCTCTGTTAATTCTGGCTCAATGATGTCTCCATGAGTGATACAGAGCTTGTGGAGCACCGCACAGCATGCAACAACCTCCGGGGCGAAGACAGGGCTCACCTCAAGGGCTTTAAAGAAAATGGAACGCCATTTTGTCTTCATCATTCCAAAAGCTCTTTGGTCAGTTTGCTGTTAAAACGAGCCTGTACAGGGTTCTGCACAGGCTCTCGATAAGGGGTCAGGAGCCGGATGGGTGTATTAATGCAGGGATAACCCCCATCCCCAAGAATGTATCGTCCTGCAGGTGGGTATAAGCCCTCTTTATACACAGGGCTGTTCTTTAGTACCCTTGCATCATGAACCGACCCAGGGTAACCAACAAAAATATCTCACAGTACAAAAAGTAGCACTGTGCGTTGGCAGATGGGGGTTTTATTTGAATGTGGCACCCATCAGTAGCACCAACTGCCACTCTAAAACATTCGGATCCGGCCAAGTGGGCAAACCCAGCTCCTACACATTCTAGTTCATCACCAGTTGGTAGGGTGATGATCCTCCTGACGAGCCCTCTGACAGCCCTACTCATTTTGTGCACAATGTCGTGCACAGACGATTTTTAAAAAATGATTCTACTGTAATTATTAATATGTGTCAGATCTATCATTTTGTCATTTATTTTCATTGTATTAATTAATCATGGTAATGTACAGTAGTATACTGTTGCTAAAGAGGTTAGCAGTACTTACATTATTTCTGAGGTAAAAAATCAATAACTTTCTTAGTTCTCTTCTGTGATTTACAATGCTCTGCCGTCTCAGTGTGGAGTCGGGATACATGACTATAGATTAATCAGTAAGTGGTGCAAATAAAGACGATAAATACCCAAAATTTTGGCGAGTGGAGCTTGAAATGAGCATGCGGTCTGTAACTATGGTCACTTGAAGTTGGTAAGATGGCGGACGTAGTAGGTACGGGTGTTGTGTGCATACTGCACACTTCTGTACTGAAAGTCTATCTAGTACGTACTCAGTGAGTGTGTGATTTCGGACGCAGCCTAACTCTGTGTCTGCTGCTTATTCTGAATTGTGTTTGTTTGTAAACTATGAATTAGTTCTTAATCTGGTCTGATGTTAGTGAATTAAACCTACATCTCTCTGATGGTCTGATCCAAGCCTGGAGTGGCCAACTGGGAGATTCGGGAGGATTCCCGATGGGCCGGCTCATGTCAATCTCGAGTTTGGGCCGGTTGGGAAAAATAATTTTGACATTTATCTGTCACTTATCTAATCTTCTTCTTGCATTCATTCTCCATTCATCTGACAGTGCAGCCCCTACATCACAGTAGATTAGATGGGTTCTACCATCTGAGGGAATCCCCCCCTCCCAAATGTTTAAGTTGTTTTGGCCCATGAGGCGTCTTTTCTGGAGCGCCGGTAAAAGTAAATATTTAGCAATAGCAACAGAATAGCGCAAACCATCAGTCGGTGGTGGGCAGGAAGAGGCCAAGTGGAGCCAAAAAGACCAGGTTAAAAAAAAGAAAAGCAATGGAAGAAGATGCTGCGAAATGTGCCAAATTAACAGACATGTTTTCCAGAGGACAGACCCCATGCAGCCGGTATTGCGCAACATAGCCAAGTCAACTTAGCGCAGTTTATTTTGTAGAACCCAGTACACACCATTAATCACAAATATCCAGTTTCAAGCTGAAAATAATAAACATAATTTGATGTGTAATATATTAAACAGCCTAACTCATTATTGGAATGTTTTTGTTCCGACGCTACTGTACTGCTGATCCAGAGGAGGCCATGACTACTGAAGGGACAGGTAGAGGACAGTCTAACAGATTTATTTAAACTAAGATAGTTATTTGTAATGTAAAATATAACGTAGAGAATATACATGATATATGTTAAATTGTTCAGACATTCAGAAAGATGTCAGCACGATAGCCTAATTTATTTTAACAAATGAAGACAAATAGCCTAAATCACTATCAATTTTACACCATCATAATATAGGCTAAAGTGTTAAAAAAAAAAAAAAAGAAAGAAAAAAAAACATTCAAGCATGTTATGTTTTTCAGCAAAACAGGCTAACCCTTAATGAAATGTTTTTTTAGCCTCAGAGCAGCAGATAAGCCATGTCTCATGTCTATAGACAATGACACCGTTATTAATAAAGTGCACTGCTTAGGAGGCTTTTGATGCTGTAGGTAGCCACTAAATAGTGAAGCTACTTAAGAGTTTAGTGTAAACCTAACAATAGAGCACCTCTCTGTTGAAAAGACAAATGCAATTTTAATTTTTATTTCAACTTATTGCTCCTGTACAAATGTAAATACATCTTTATCACATTTTTACCTTTTAAATCTTTATCTGATTTAAATTTGAATTAAACTTGTTTATGTGAAGTGTTTTCTGTTAACTTACCAACATACACCTGAACTTATACCAAATAAAAAGTCATTGTAAGAGCTAGCTGCTGTTTTATTTATTCAAATTTGTCCTCCGTGGAAAAAGTGGGTCGGGTTTGGTCATGAAACTCCCGGGCTAAAAAAGGGGCCCAACTCCGGCCCTGGTTAAAACTTGACGTTTGGAGCCCTTCTGGTGTGCAGGCTGGTACTGTGTATCAGCACTACTTACTGTGTGCAGGACCTGAGTCGTATCTGCTCCAGTCACTGGTTGGTGGCATTAAGCTCAGTCAAGAACTTTAAGAAATATATAGTTTAGATAGTTCACACATATAAGAACCCACAAAACCTCTTAGATGTGTGTTATTAAAGTCTGTTTCAGCTGCTTGAATGGGTTTAGTGTAGAATAATGTACAAAGATCTAAAGAAAGTACAGATGAACTGGCCGGTTAGCTCAGTTGGTTAGCGTGTGGTGCTAATAATGCCAAGGTCGTGGGTTCGATCCCTGTATGGGCCACACCTGCTTTTGGACATAATCTAACAAACAAGTGATCCTTCTCTAACTAGCAGGTCCTATTAACCTGGGCTTCAAACATTGTCTCTGACAAGTGTGAGATCTTTTTACTGCCCCTCTCATTCAAATCATAAACATGCCATTATTTCAATTAGCCAAACTTAATGACCCTTCTGTAAATGGTTTAATGTGCTCACTGCTGCTACTGGCTTGTTTTTCTTTTCTACAATGTAAGTTCATACCTTCAGGTTCATGTTATTTGAGATCTCTACATAGATTTCTTCCTCATGTACAGAAAGACGCAGTTTAGTTTGAGATAGAGGTGGGCGGATCGATCCAAATATCGATAATATCGATTCCAACGCTGGTATTGATATTGAGCAATACTTGTGTAAAAAGATCGATACTCAAGCTGACTGCTGCGCTCGCGGATTCATCAAAGTCTACTCTCTGTCTGTAAGAGTAGCGCTGCGCTGTGTCGTCTTTTGTTGTTGCACCGTCACGTGGCTCAGCGGCGCCAGTCAAACAGACATGCAGGTAGGCTCAGCCTGGCCCGTCCACTCAGCGCTCTCCTCGAGTCCACACGTCACAGTACGGAGAGAGACATGATACTGTTCTTAAATAAAAACCTCTAATCCTTTGTTCTCAACTGGGGGGGGGGGGAGGGCCCACAGTGTAGCTGTATTCTTTCTTTATTTATACTTTCTTTATTTAATTTTCACTTATTGTTTTTATTTTGTTTAAAGCCAGAAGTGCACTGAAGGAAAGAAATTCCTTATTCTTTGTATTATTTTCTTGTATTGTTCGACTTGAAAAGAACAAGTTTGAAACTGTTTACAATATTTGTTGTGGTGTGTTAATTTTTCTGTATTGTGGTTTGTCAGCTCTCTAACCTCAGAAGATTGTTTTAATTAGCTTTAAGTTATATTTTTTTACATTCTTTATTTAAGAAAAAACGTAGAGAAGTGCACTGAAGGGAAGAAATTCCTTATTCTTTGTATTATTTTATTGTATTGTTCGACTTGAAAAACAGAATAAGTTTGAAACTGTTTACAGTATTTGTTGTGGTGTGTTAATTTTGTTGTATTGTGGTTTGTCAGCCCTCTACCTCAGGAGATTTTGTTTTAAGTTGTGTTGAGTGATATTTTTTTACACTCTGTTTATTTAAGAAAAAACAGAATTGCACTGAAAGGAAGAAAATTCCTTCTTTTTTATTGTTTTTCCTAAGAACAATTCAATTTGAAAAAAGAAACAAAGAAAGAAAGAACTAGAAAAGATGTCTAGTGAGGGGAGAATTTTTATTTCATTTTTGTATTGTGGTTTCTCCTTTTCTACCTCAAAAAAGATTTATTGTCCTAATGTTAAGGCAAACCTTGTTTTGTTACTGTTCCATTGTTTCTAAACAAAAATGTTGATTGTAATAATAAAGTATTTTGTTGTCACGTACAATGTTTAGCGAAATTCTATCCTAGGTCTTTTGGATCCTTTGGATCTATGAAGCTTAAATATTAAAAAGTATCGGTATCGGTATCGGCGATACTGGCCCTGCATTTACTTGGTATCGGATCGATACCAAAATTCCCGGTATCACCCACCTCTAGTTTGAGAAGCTCACAGCGGGAGAGCGAGTGAGTCTGCGCGTTCAAATGAATCAAATGATACTTTGAGTCGATTCTTTAATCCGGTTCTTTAAGTCGAAGGACAGGAATAGACTCGAAAGAGTCGATTCACTAAGTTGATAGTACTCAGCAATCCAAGAAGTTGGAAGCTGAAGGAGTCGCTTTCCTACATAGTGCACTACGTAGATAGTATTTTAGATATGAATTTATGTTCCCTACATAGTGCACTAAATTGTATATCAGATAACGGATTTATGTTCCTTACATAGTGCACTACGTAGTGCACTAGATAGCGAATTAGACAATTGGTTTATTTTCCCTACACAGTTCACTAGATACTGTATTACATAATTAATTATGTTCCCTACAGAGTGCACTAGATTGTATTTTTGATCATAGATTTATGTTCCCTTCTTATTGCACTAGACAGGATATTAGACAATTGATTTATGTTCCCTACACAGTGCGCTAGATTGTATATCAGATAACAGATTTAATACGCAGTCGTAGTAAAAAAGTCTGTGTCTCCTTCATGTGTGTGTGTGCGTGTGTGTCGTTCTTGGCCGCTCGTTGTAGATTCCGGGAGATTTTATCTGACTTGTGGGAATCAGGAAGCCGCTATGTATATGCTGGAGACTCCCGGAACTTTTTCTGTACTTTATTTTACAAAAAGCCAGAGTGTACAATGAGAGGGGGAATTATGTTTCTTATTATATAATTGTTTCTCAACAAAAACCACAGACTTCATTAAAGTTTATTACATTAATAAAATTACTTTTTATTCACCTATAAACTGTAGTGGGTTTTCACTGCACATGATGAACTAATTAACACAAAATCATTTATTAGTCAAAGCAAATTGATGATACATTCACCTCATAAATCATGATACACTGCTCTTCCCTACATGAAAGTAAGTACAAAGTATCAGTATCGGATCGATATCGGCGATACTGACCCTGTATTTACTTGGTATCGGATCGATATCAAATTTTGCAGTATCGCACACCACTAATACAGATGTGCTAATGAAGATGTTTTACTGCTAAGCTGCTGTTCAACTCCAGTCCAGTTGGTGACGCTGGTGCGTCTTAAGTTGTTCTGCCAACCGCCATTAAACATCATAAGAAGAACAAGAAGCTGCTGTGTTTGTACTGTAGAGCCTCATCTGTAAGTAAAATATGTATTTAATTATAACCCTTATATTTAATTATAACCACATTCTAATTAATAATAAAACTAGAGTTCATAATAAAACATCACTGTGAGGATTTGAGGAGCTTTAATTCCAGTTTTATTTAAACAAACAAACTATTAGCTGCTCCGCTAACTGTTAGCACCACACATGATTCAGTACTGATGAACCGATTCATTTGAACCGATCCACCAAAATGAATCAATTGAGCGGAACTGATTGAGTTTCTTCATGATTAAATCTCACAGTTTTATATAAACACGTGATATTTTTAAACTTTGTTTACAGTTGAACTTTGTTAATAGTCTATCTGTCTGTCTATTAGATGTTTAATAATGCAGTCAGCAGAAGAGGGAGACGTCACCCCTGTGGATCTACAACATGAAGAATTCCAGAAGACAATAATACAGGAGGAGGATGATGATGATGATGATTTCTTCTGTAAGTGAATATGGAGCATAATAACACTTTTCCACCAGACAGTGTAGTACAGTACAGTATGGTTAGTATTGGAGAAAGTGGATAGTGGGATTAGAACCTGTACTGTACCGTACTGTCCTGTGCTGCTACACTCCAGTCTGTATTTAAGTTTTAATCTAACTAGGATTTATTTATGATTAGAAAATCAAACCCACAACCTTCAGTTTCCTCCAGTTGTTGAGATTCTTCTTCTCATATTGATGAATTTCAGGTGAAGTCACTTTAATCCCTCCAGAACTTGTCGCTTCTGTGGAACTGCTCTTCTCAGAGGACCAACAGTGTGGAGGTTTCCAGATGAAGCCTGTGAAGAAAGAAGAACCTGAAGATAAAGATGAACTCAGTAAGACTTGAGCAAAATCATTTCTCCTAATTTGGTCGTGTCTGAATTTCTTGTAATATTTTAGTATATTTAGTGCAGAAGTGAGCAGGTGAGTGAAATGAGGAGACAGAAGATAAAGAAGATTAAACAGATCATGCTGACTGTACCGTGTTTACACTAGTACATAATTACAGAGTAATGCCAGGTGAATACAAGTGGCTGAATGATTGGGTAATGAATGAGAAGAAATAAAGTCGAGTATATAAGCTGATATATATATATATATATTCAATATATACATGATTGTTTGTGCTGATGGTCCTGGAGAGATGAGTCTGCACCTTCCATCCAGATCTTAACTCTCCTCCTTTTTTTAGAAAATGTTGCAGGCCTGAAATGCAGGAATGGATGTTTATTAATAAATGAAATGAAGTTGAGCAGATAAAAGATAAAACATCTCAGCTCCATCCTGTCTGACATCAAATAAAAGTCAAAGTCTGTGTTTATATTAGTATTCGCTTTTTCTATACTGTCCCAACTTTTTCTGATTTAGGGTTGTATTATTATTATTATTAAATCTGCTGAAACCCTGTTTGAACAAAGGTTTATAGGTCGTGTTTTTGACAGATAGTATAGAAGTACGTGTCTGTTAGTTCTAACTTAAGTGCTTAATAAAGAAGTTGGTCGTTACTACCAACAATAACAAACTTATTTTTCTTCTTTCACAAAACAAAGAAATTTCAGGTGAAGGAACCTCGATCCCTGTGGAACACGTCACCTCTGAGGAACACCTCACCCCAGAGGACCAACAGTGTGGAGGTTTCCAGATGAAGCCTGTGAAGAAGGAAGAACCTGAAGATAAAGATGAACTCAGTAAGATATTTTTTATCTTGAGTAAAATAAGATTTGGATTGAATAGAATCAGAGGAACCTGGGATGAAGCATCATACAGTGAAAGCTTGTATTGTGCTCATGCAGATCAGTGTGAGCAGGAAATGATGAATGCAGGATGAATCACGTTACAGGACTTTAGCATCAGATCTCAGTTTAACAATTACTAACAGTATTTATTATTTATAATCAGGGGTGCACATAACATTTTTGGCCTGGTTCTCAAAGGAGCACCTGAGGTTGTTGCTTGGTGCTCACCTTGTACAATGCACGGCTCCCTGAGATATATATATATATATATATATATATATATATATATATACAGTGCCTTGCAAAAGTATTCAGCCCCCTTGAACTTTTCAACCTTTTGCCACATTTCAGGCTTTAAACATAACGATATGAAATTGTAATTTTTTGTGAAGAATCAATAACAAGTGCGACACAATTGTGAAGTGGAACGAAATTTATTGGATATTTTAAACTTTTTTTAGAAATAAAAACCTGAAAAGTGGGGCGTGCAATATTATTCAGCCCCTTTACTTTCAGTGCAGCAAACTCACTCCAGAAGTTCAGTGAGGATCTCTGAATGATCCAATGTTGACCTAAATGACTGATGGTGATAAATAGAATCCACCTGTGTGTAATCAAGTCTCCGTATAAATGCACCTGCTCTGTGATAGTCTCAGAGTTCTGTTTAAAGTGCAGAGAGCATCATGAAGACCAAGAAACACACCAGGCAGGTCCGAGATACTGTTGTGGAGAAGTTTAAAGCCGAATTTGGATACAAAAAGATTTCCCAAGCTTTAAACATCTCAAGGAGCACTGTGCAAGCGATCATATTGAAATGGAAGGAGTATCAGACCACTGCAAATCTACCAAGACCCGGCCGTCCCTCTAAACTTTCAGCTCAAACAAGGAGAAGACTGATCAGAGATGCAGCCAAGAGGCCCATGATCACTCTGAATGAACTGCAGAGATCTACAGCTGAGGTGGGAGAATCTGTCCATAGGACAACAATCAGTCGTACACTGCACAAATCTGGCCTTTATGGAAGAGTGGCAAGAAGAAAGCCATTTCTCAAAGATATCTATAAAAAGTCACCTGGGAGACACACCAAGCATGTGGAAGAAGGTGCTCTGGTCAGATGAAACCAAAATCGAACTTTTTGGCCACAACGCAAAACGTTATGTTTGGCATAAAAGCAACACAGCTCATCACCCTGAACACACCATCCCCACTGTCAAACATGGTGGTGGCAGCATCATGGTTTGGGCCTGCTTTTCTTCAGCAGGGACAGGGAAGATGGTTAAAATTGATGGGAAGATGGATGGAGCCAAATACAGGACCATTCTGGAAGAAAACCTGTTGCAGTCTGCAAAAGACCTGAGACTGGGACGGTGATTTACCTTCCAACAAGACAATGATCCAAAACATAAAGCAAAATCTACAATGGAATGGTTCACAAATAAACTTTTCCAGGTGTTAAAATGGCCAAGTCAAAGTCCAGACCTGAATCCCATCGAGAATCTGTGGAAAGAGCTGAAAACTGCTGTTCACAAACGCTCTCCATCCAACCTCACTGAGCTCGAGCTGTTTTGCAAGGAAGAATGGGCAAAAATTTCTGTCTCTCGATGTGCAAAACTGATAGAGACATACCCCAAGCGACTTGCAGCTGTAATCGCAGCAAAAGGTGGCGCTACAAAGTATTAACGCAAGGGGGCTGAATAATATTGCACGCCCCACTTTTCAGTTTTTTATTTCTAAAAAAAGTTTAAAATATCCAATAAATTTCGTTCCACTTCACGATTGTGTCCCGCTTGTTGTTGATTCTTCACAAAAAATTACAATTTCATATCTTTATGTTTAAAGCCTGAAATGTGGCAAAAGGTTGAAAAGTTCAAGGGGGCTGAATACTTTTGCAAGGCACTGTATATATATATATATATGCCCGCAAGTACCGGAATCTAGAACGAGCGGCCAAGCGCGACACAAACACACGCAAGCGACACAGACTTTATTCCCAATCGTGTATTAAATCTTTTACCCAATATACAATGTAGTGCACTGTGTAGGGAACATAAATCAATTGTCTAATTTACACTGTTTAATGCACTAAGTAGGGATCATATTTAAAATACTATCTAGTGCACTACATGAGGAACATCAATTATTTTCTAATATACAATCTAGTGCACTATGTAGGGAATATAAATTTATTATCTTTCACATTATCTAATGCACTATGTAGTACACATTATTGTGTTTGTGACGCGAACAGTTAGCTAAGTAGCTCAGTTAGCAGCTCCTAAAAGTTCTGTTATCACCCATATCCTTTGGTGTGTGTGAGAGGTTTTTTTATTTTTTTTTATTTTTTTTTAAGCTTTTTTTGGAGGTCGGGGGTTTGCAACTTGTGATGTCTGATCTAATCTTGTGAAATGTTTTTGCACCCCCTTTCTGTAAAAAGAAGCTTGGTCATTTACAATGGAGCAAGTAAATGTCTATGGAACCATGTGATCAGCTGACTGATCAGCTGGCACAGTTTTCCAAGGTGTGTGCGGTATACAAAATATGCAAAAGGGAATCCCCGATCACAACCTTCTGACGCAATTTGGTAACAGCCAGACCGTTGACTGCAGCTCCGTCTGTGCAAACTGAAAACAACTTTGTATTTTGGTACGCAAACGCGGTTCTCGCTGTAATGCATGGTGCGCATCATTAATTTTGAGCACGCATGCGCACCACTTATGTGCATCCCTGGTTATAATGTTATAAATGTATGTGATTATTTATAATGTTATAAATGTATTTATTATTTATAATGTTATAAATGTATTTTATTATTTATAATGTTATAAATGTATTTATTATTTATAATGTTATAAATGTATTTTATTATTTATAATGTTATAAATGTATTTATTATTTATAATGTTATGAATGTATTTTATTATTTATAATGTTATAAATGTATTTATTATTTATAATGTTATAAATGTATTTGATTATTTATAATGTTATAAATGTATTTATTATTTATAATGTTATAAATGTATTTGATTATTTATAATGTTATAAATGTATTTGATTATTTATAATGTTATAAATGTATTTGATTATTTATAATGTTATAAATGTATTTGATTATTTATAATGTTATAAATGTATTAGATTATTTATAATGTTATAAATGCATTTGATTATTTATAATGTTATAAATGTATTTGATTATTTATAATGTTATAAATGTATTAGATTATTTATAATGTTATAAATGTATTTATTATTTATAATGTTATAAATGTATTTGATTATTTATAATGTTATAAATGTATTTGATTATTTATAATGTTATAAATGTATTTATTATTTATAATGTTATAAATGCATTTGATTATTTATAATGTTATAAATGTATTTGATTATTTATAATGTTATAAATGTATTTATTATTTATAATGTTATAAATGTATTAGGTTATTTATAATATTATAAATGTATTAGGTTATTTATAATGTTATAAATGTATTTATTATTTATAATGTTATAAATGTATTTGATTATTTATAATGTTATAAATGTATTTATTATTTATAATGTTATAAATGTATTTGATTATTTATAATGTTATAAATGTATTTGATTATTTATAATGTTATAAATGTATTTGATTATTTATAATGTTATAAATGTATTTGATTATTTATAATGTTATAAATGTATTTGATTATTTATAATGTTATAAATGTATTTGATTATTTATAATGTTATGAATGTATTTGATTATTTATAATGTTATAAATGTATTTATTATTTATAATGTTATAAATGTATTTGATTATTCATAATGTTATAAATATATTTGATTATTTATAATGTTATAAATGTATTGGATTATTTATAATGTTATAAATGTATTGGATTATTTATAATGTTATAAATGTATTTGATTATTCATAATGTTATAAATATATTTGATTATTTATAATGTTATAAATGTATTTGATTATTTATAATGTTATAAATGTATTTGATTATTTATAATGTTATAAATGTATTTGATTATTTATAATGTTATAAATGTATTTGATTATTTATAATGTTATAAATGTATTGGATTATTTATAATGTTATAAATGTATTGGATTATTTATAATGTTATAAATGTATTGGATTATTTATAATGTTATAAATGTATTTGATTATTTATAATGTTATAAATGTATTTGATTATTTATAATGTTATAAATGTATTGGATTATTTATAATGTTATAAATGTATTTGATTATTTTCTGCTTCAGAACTGAACAAGGATTTCTGCTGCTCCTCGTGTCCACGTTCCTCTACAACCCAAAATCAGCTCCACAATCACATCAAGAGCTGCAACCATGATAAATATGAGACTCTGGTGAAGATTAAGACTGAACATGAGGATCTGACGCCCACCAGAAGCTCCAGTAATCAGCAAACGTCCTCTGGTACTGTCAGCATTAACACCTCTCTCAGTCCCACACAGGAAGAAGGAAACGTCTGCTCACAGTGTGGGAAGAGCTTCAGTACACAGAGTGCTCTCAAAAAACACCAGCGCATTCACACTGGAGAGAAACTGTATCAGTGCTCACAGTGTGGAAAGAGTTTTAATCAACAGGGTAATCTCAAAATACACCAGCGCATTCACACTGGAAAGAAACCGTATCAGTGCTCACAGTGTGAAAAGAGTTTTAATACAAAGAGTGAGCTTAAAATACACCAGCGCATTCACACTGGAGAGAAACCGTATCAGTGCTCACAGTGTGGAAAGAGTTTTAATCAACAGGGTAATCTCAAAATACACCAGCGCATTCACACTGGAGAGAAACCATATCAGTGCTCACAGTGTGGGAATAGTTTTATTACACAGGGTAATCTCAAAATACACCAGCGCATTCACACTGGAGAGAAACCGTGTCAGTACTCACAGTGTGGAAAGAGTTTTAATACAAAGAGTGAGCTTAAAATACACCAGCGCATTCACACTAGAGAAAAACCGTATCAGTGCTCACAGTGTGGAAAGAATTTTAATCAACAGGGTAATCTCAAAATACACCAGCGCATTCACACTGGAGAGAAACCATATCAGTGCTCACAGTGTGGGAAGAGTTTTATTACACATGGTAATCTCAAAATACACCAGCGCATTCACACTGGAGAGAAACCATATCAGTGCTCACTGTGTGGGAAGAGTTTTATTACAAAGAGTGAGCTTAAAATACACCAGCGCGTTCACACTGGAGAGAAACCGTATCAGTGTTCACAGTGTGGGAAGAGTTTTAATGAACAGCGTATTCTGAAAAGACACCAGCGCATTCACACTGGAGAGAAACTGTATCAGTGCTCACAGTGTGGAAAGAGTTTTATTACAAAGAGTGAGCTTAAAGTACACCAGCGCGTTCACACTGGAGAGAAACCGTATCAGTGCTCACAGTGTGGAAAGAGTTTTGTTACACAGAGTAATCTCAAAACACACCAGCGCATTCACACTGGAGAGAAACCGAATCAGTGCTCACAGTGTGGAAAGAGTTTTAATGGACATAATCATCTGAAAAGACACCAGCGCGTTCACACTGGAGAGAAACCGTATCAGTGCTCACAGTGTGGAAAGAGTTTTATTACACAGAGTAATCTCAAAACACACCAGCGCATTCACACTGGAGAGAAACCGAATCAGTGCTCACAGTGTGGAAAGAGTTTTAATGGACAGAATCATCTGAAAAGACACCAGCGCATTCACACTGGAGAGAAACTGTATCAGTGCTCACAGTGTGGAAAGAGTTTTATTACAAAGAGTGAGCTTAAAGTACACCAGCGCGTTCACACTGGAGAGAAACCGTATCAGTGCTCACAGTGTGGAAAGAGTTTTATTACACAGAGTAATCTCAAAACACACCAGCGCATTCACACTGGAGAGAAACCGAATCAGTGCTCACAGTGTGGAAAGAGTTTTAATGGACAGAATCATCTGAAAAGACACCAGCGCGTTCACACTGGAGAGAAACCGTATCAGTGCTCACAGTGTGGAAAGAGTTTTAATGAACAGAGTAAACTCAAAAGACACCAGCGCGTTCACACTAGAGAGAAACCGTATTAGTGCTCACAGTGTGAGAAGTGTTTTAACATACAGGAATCTCTTAAAAACCACCAGCGCATTCACACTGGAGAAAAACCATATCAGTGCTTACAGTGTGAGAAGAGTTTTAATCAACTGGGTAATCTCAAAAAAACACCAGCGCATTCACATTTTACAGAAATGATGCTCACAATGTTGGAGCTGCTTTGCTCATTTATCAGCACTTAGACACAAGTGTGACTCATCAGATTGTACCAAACAAGCTAAAATATAAAAATATAAAATATAGTGAGTGAGTGTTGGGGAGAAATGGTTAGCAATGAATGAATTATACTGTGTAATATATGTATATCTTTAAGTTAAACTATTACCTGGAAATAATGTGATTATGTATAGTGGAGTGAATGGTGGGTAGAACCAGGAGGTTTAGAGCCTGATGTAAGTGAATGCTATCAGTTAATAGTGGAAGTGAATTGAAAAAAAGGTATTGAATCAGCTAGCATATATTGGTCTTAGTGATACTGTGCTTGTTTGGTTTTCTTCATACATTTCTAGACGTGTACTAGTGGTATCCCTCAGGGCTCTGTCTTGGGGCCTCTACTTTTTATAATTTACCTGCTTCCCATTGGACGTATCTTTAGGAAATACAACATTCAATTTTATTGTTATGCAGACGACACCGAGCTATACCTGTCCACTGTGCTCACGGCTACTCTTCCTCCTCCATCTCTCTCTGATTGTCTAATAGAATTAAGAACATGGTTCTCTTACAATTTTCTCACATTAAATGCTGATAAAACTGAAATGCTTCTTATAGGTAGAAAATCTCCTCTCTCTAAATCTAACAAATTCTCAGTGATGATGAAGAACTCGGTCGTCTCTCCTTCCACTCACAATCTTTCATTTCATGCACATATTAACAATATCACACAATCCGCTTATTTCCATTTACGTAACATTAATCGTCTACGTCCATTCCTTTCTCCTAGAAGTGCTGATGTTCTTGTTCATGCCCTGGTCACATCTTGAATTGATTATTGTATCTCTCTCTTTTTTGATCTACCTCATATGGGAGCTAGAGCTTTTAGCTACTCTGCCCCACATCTCTTGAACTCTCTCCCTCCTGACATTCGCACCATTAATTCAATCCCTAGTTTCAAAACATATTAAAATGTATTTCGCATTAAACTCGCCTACCCTTAATCTGTGTAATTAATTATGTACTGATGTTTTGTATTGTAAGATGTCCTTGAGTGTTTTGAAAGGAGCCCATGAATAAAATGTATTATTATTATTATTATTATTATTATATGTTGGCACAGATGTTACTTCTACTTGTTTTTCACACATTTTCATAGTTTGGCTTATACAGAGGTGGAAAGTAACGAATTACATTTGGTTGTGTTACTGTAATTGAGTAGTTTTTTGTGTACTTGTGCTTTTTAAAGTAGATTTTACAACCTGTAATTTTACTTTTACTTAAATATGTTTTGTATTAAGATTTGTAATTTGTTACATTTTAAATAACTTTTGTTACTGAGTAAAAAAACAATAAAAAAAAAGTCGACATCAAACCTACTTGTACTTGTACCGTTGCAGTCGTAGTCGCAATTTAACTGTTACGGGACGTGTTTTGTTCCGTGTTTTTTATCAGTGGGAGAGAAATGCTGCAGATTAGACTGAGACAGGGTGATGTGTATGAAACAGAAGGAAACTGCTGCTACCGTGGGAATTAGAAAATGTTTAGTTATTATTTTTAAGTGTTTACTTTTAATCTTGGTAACAACATGTGTGTGTGCAGGTTTATCAGCATAAAAACCTGTTTATTACTCCTCTGTTTGAGTAGCGCAGTGGGCAGAGCTTGTATTTTTCTGCCCAAGATTCGAGTTCAGCTTAGGGCAAAACTACAGTGGTGTGAAAAAGTGTTTGCCCCCTTCCTGATTTTCTGTTTTTTTGCTTGTTTGTCACACTTAAGTGTTTCGGAACATCAAACCAATTTAAATAGTAGGCAAAGACAACACAAGTAAACACAAAATGCAATTTGTAAATGAAGGTGTTTATTATTAAGGGAGAAAAAAATCCAAACCTACATGGCCCTGTGTGAAAAAGTGATTGCCCCCTAAACCTAATAACTGGTTGGGCCACCCTTAGCAGCAACAACTGCAACCAAGCGTTTGCGATAACTTGCAATGAGTCTTTTACAGCGTTCTGGAGGAATTTTGGCCCACTCATCTTTGCAGAATTGTTGTAATCCAGTTACATTAGAGGGTTTTCGAGCATGAACGGCCTTTTTAAGGTCATACCACAGCATCTCAATAGGATTCAGGTCAGGACTTTGACTAGGCCACTCCAAAGTCTTCATTTTGTTTTTCTTCAGCCATTCAGAGGTGGACTTGCTGGTGTGTTATGGATCATTGTCCTGCTGCAGAACCCAAGTTCGTTTCAGCTTGAGGTCACGAACAGATGGTCGGACATTCTCCTTTAGGATCTTTTGGTAGACAGCAGAATTCATAGTTCCATTTATGACAGCAAGTCTTCCAGGTCCTGACGCAGCAAAACAGCCCCAGACCATCACACTACCGCCACCATATTTTACTGTTGGTATAATGTTATTTTTCTGAAATGCAGTGTTACTTTTACGCCAGATGTAATGGGACACACACCTTCCAAAGAGTTCAACTTTTGTCTCATCGGTCCACAGAATGTTTTCCCAAAAGTCTTGGGGATCATCAAGATGTGTTTTGGAAAAATTTAGACGAGCTTTAATGTTCTTTTTGCTCAGCAGTGGTTTTCTTCTTGGAACTCTGCCATTTTTGCACAGTCTCTTTCTGATGGTGGAGGCATGAACTCTGACCTTAACTAAGGCAAGTGAGGCCCGCAGTTCTTTGGACGTTGTTGTGGGATCCTTTGTGACCTCTTGGATGAGTCGTCGCTGCACTCTTGCGGTAATTTTGGGTGGCCGGCCACTCCTGGGAAGGTTCACCACTGTTCCATGTCTTCGCCATTTGTGGATAATGGCTCTCACTGTGGTTCGCTGGATTCCCAAAGCTTTAGAAATGGCTTTATAACCCTTTCCAGACTGATAGATCTCAATTACTTTCTTTCTCAATTGTTCCTGAATTTCTTTGGATCTCGGCATGATGTGTAGCTTTTAAGGATCTTTCGGTGGACTTCACTTTGTCAGGCAGGTCCTATTTAAGTGATGTCTTGATTGAGAACAGGTGTGGCAATAATCAGGCCTGGGTGTGGCTAGAGACAATGTACTCAACAAGGGGGGCAATCACTTTTTCACACAGGGCCATGAAGGTTTGGATTTTTTTTCTCCCTTAATAATAAACACCTTCATTTAAAAATTGCATTTTGTGTTTACTTGTGTTGTCTTTGACTACTATTTAAATTGGTTTGATGTTCCGAAACACTTAAGTGTGACAAACATGCAAAAAAAACAGGAAATGAGGAAGGGGGCAAACACTTTTTCACACCACTGTAAAGCAACTGGGGTGAGCATTGCTCCCCGTGGATTTTTCTCACTGCCCGCCTAAGCAACACCGTCTGAACCGGGGCTGCATATCAGTGTGTCAGTGTCACTGGATCATTAAGCTCCACTTGGCTACAACTATTAAGGTTCTGGAGTGTATATGTGGGAATTTGTGCACGTCCAGGTGTGACAAAAATGCCCAGGTTTTTATCCCAAGGCTTTGTGACTGGAGTTTCTTTCCATCAACTTTTCTTCATGTAAAATAGGAAAGAACCTTCCCCAAACTGTTGTGCTTTGTTTAAATAGTTGATTTACTACACCTAGGAGAGTCCTGACACTTACAGTCACCTGGGAGAGTCCTGACACTTACAGTACAGGTATGTACAGTACAGCCAGTGATAGCTCAGTGGTGAAGGTACTGGACTAGTAAGCAGAAGGTTGCCGGTTCAAGCCCCGCCACCACCAAGTTGCCATTGTTGGGTCCCTGAGCAAGGCCCTTAACCCTCAATTGCTCATCGTGTTCCACTCATTGTGTATGTCGCTTTGGATAAAAGCATCTGCTAAATGCTGTAAATGTATGTTCGTGTGGTGTATTTTAGAAAGTGGTGCAACAGCGACATCTAGAGTTTACAAGCGGTACCGCGCAGAAATATAAAGAACACTCGCTCTGTTAATAACAGTGCTGCTGGGTCCTAGTGCCCTATAGTTCACCTTAAAATAAATGCTAATCACAACCACCGATAAAATAAAAACATTAGTTTTAGCATTACGTGCAAAATAAAGAAAGCTTTAAAAAACACAAATGAGGGGATAAAAACGCATGTGAGAAATACATGAGAGAAACATCATGTCCAAAATATAAAAAAGGTTTGTTCAGAGCATTTCTTTCTTTAGCTAACTTTGGCAGTTCGTTCAGTCTGTCGTTTTGAGTAGAGACTGTCAGCCTCGTTTCAAATGATGCCCCCTCCATACTTAGGGCACTACTTGTAAAACATTGTAAAAACACTCACCTTAAATACAGATTTATTGTTGGATAAATACTTTGTTGAGGTGACTATCTTACTGGCGCAGACTTAACCTACGTGGCGAATAATAAGCGGAGCGGAGTTTTTCTGTCATTTTTCTTTATTATAAACACAGAACTGAACTTGGGCATGACCGCTCTCTTGTGTATGCTTCACTCAACTAACAGGATGCGTCATTACATCACACACTATATCACATCAGTGTGATTGCTTGGCTGCTGAACCATATACACATAACATTCCATATCAAAATAAGAGCGTTATATCATATTTAACACCCCCACTCGCTCTTATTCCATTGCATCACATAGAAAACAAAACAACAATTCATTAAACCAGAAAATATAACTCATTACATTCAATTACCAAACATGTGTCTTGTAAAGCTTCTCAATTTCAGCTTAGTAGCTGGCTTGGTCAAAACATCAGCAATCATTTGCTCAGTAGGACAATACTCCAAAATAAACCTTCCATTATTTAAATTTTCCCTTATGAAGTGGTACTTAATGTCAATATGTTTACACCTCTGTCTGTTTACAGGGTTTTTGGCCAATGCTATAGCACCTTGGTTGTCTTCGTACACCTTTGTTTGTGCATACTGATAATTGTCAATACCACTAAGCAATTGCTCTAGGTAAATGCCTTCCTGTATGGCTGATGCTAAGGCCATATATTCTGCCTCACATGTTGATAAAGCTACTGTTGGTTGTTTTCTTGTTTTCCAGGATATCAAAGAGCTACCCTCACTTAAACTGGCACAATACCCTGACGTACTTCGTCTGTCGGTCGAATCTGATGCCCAATCAGCATCACTGTGGACTCTTAGGCCTAGTTTTTCAGTGTCATTTCTCCTGAAGTACAATCCCTTTTCCATTGTACCTTTGAGGTATCTGAACACGTGTTTAACAGTGTTCCAGTGCTCAACAGTTGGTTCAGCAAAGTGCTGGGAGAGTTTACTGACCACAAAACTAATGTCTGGCCTCGTGCATGTGGACAAGTAAATTAAGCTTCCTACAGCCTCCCTGTATTTTCTTGGTTCTTGCATTTCCTTTGCATTTTCTGTGTATTCTAGTTTAGGTTCACATGGTGTTTCTCTAGGCTTGTAGTTCTGCATGCCAAATCTGTCTAAAACCTTGTTCACAAATCTCTCCTGTGACATTATTACTACACCATCTGTTTGTTCAAAATCGATCCCTAGGAAATGTTTAAGTTTTCCCATGTCTTTCATTTTGAACCTCTCAGTGAGCATCCGCTTCACCTTTTTCATCACATTCTCATTGTTGGCAGCAATGATGAGATCATCAACCCAAATTATTAGGATTACTTTCTCATTGTTTCTTTCCCGTGTGTAAACACATGTATCAGCAAAAATTTGAACGAAATCATTCTCAACCAAGCATGTGTGCAGCATCGCATTCCAATTCCTCCCCGATTGTTTTAATCCGTAAATGGATTTTCGAAGCTTGCACACTAGCTTCTCACCCTTGTCTGATTTTTCTTCAAAACCCTCAGGTTGCTCCATATAAATTTCACAATCAATTGGAGCGTGCAAATAAGCTGTCTTAACATCCATCTGGTGTGAGACTAAGTTATCCTGGACTGCTTTTTGCATCACAACCCTCACACGTCATGTCGGCTGTGGGTGAGAATGTTTCGTCGTAATCTATACCTGGTTTCTGACTGTAGCCTTTTGCTACGTACCTTGCCTTGTATTTGTCAGACCTATCAATTTCTGTTTTCAGCGCATAAACCCATCTACCCCCCACTGTCTGTTTGCCCGGTGGCAACTGGGTCAGGGTGAAGACTTCGTTCTCCTCGAGAGATTGCATCTCCTCTCTCATGGCAGCTTTCCACTGCCTTGCTTTGATTGACGCAATGGCATTCTGGTAAGTATGAGGCACATCGCACACTGCCCTGTAACAAAAGTCCATGCAAGTGTTTAGATTGTCCCCTGTTTCACCTGTGTCATAGTCCTGCAGGTGAGCTGGTCTCCTTTTGGCTCTTGGTGGGTTCTTTCTGTAAACAGTCTCTGTGACTTCACCTGGCTGGGTACGTTCAGTCTTTTCAGGTGAAGCACCAACACTACCATTTTGAACACTCTGACCTTGTGCATTTTCAGGTTTCTCATCAACCCTCTCATCAGTGTTGTCAACCATGGTATGTATGTTCCCATAACCTGTTTGTGACTGAACTGTTTGTGTACCTTTCTCGTTTGTCGTCTTTGTTGTGAATTTTATCAATCTATGCTTTTGGACCTTCTCTGTGTCTGGGTAGTATACTAAGTACGCCGGGCTGTTTTTGTCGTAGCCTATGAAAACCCCTTGATCACATCGCGATTCCATTTTGCCTTTCTCTTGCTTGTAAGCAAAACACGCGGAGCCGAATTTCTGCAATCTGGACAGATTGGGTACATTTCTTGTGAACAGCTCGTATGCTGTTTTCTTTGTGCGCCTATTGTAGCACCTATTCCTCACATATGCTGAGGTCTGAACAGCGTAGTTCCACATGTTATCAGGTAACCCGCTTTCAATCAGTAGGCATCTGCTCATTTCATAGAGTGTTCTCCAACCTCTTTCTGCAGTACCGTTTTGGTGGGGTGAGTAAGGCGCAGACGTCTCGTGTCTAATCCTGTTTCTGGTTAACAGTGTCCGGAAGTCGTGACCTGTAAATTCAGTGCCGTTATCTGAACGGATACACTTGACTTGCCCGTAGGGGATTACGTCTGCCAAGAATTTCTCTGTGGCCTTGACTGTGTCACTTTTGGATCTGAGAAAGTACACAAACATAGTGCCTGAATAATCATCTGTAAAAGACTGCACATATCGGTGCCCTTCCATGCTCGGAGTACGCATGGGGCCTGCTAAATCAGTGTGTACTAGCTCTAGGGGCCTTTTTGCTTTCCTATCTGGTTCCCTATTTCGTGTCTGTGTGAATTTCCCTTGTGTGCACACCTCACATGACATATTCAAGCCAGATGAACCTCCCTTAATCTCCATGCCCTTCACCACACCTTGTAAATTTTTCACATCCTCAAAATTACAATGACCTAATATCTGATGCCAGGTCTGGACATCATGACACACTTTCAATTGGTCAACATCATTCTTAACAGTAGGTAAATAATACAAGTTACCACTCTCATGTATGTCAAACCTGCGACCGTCATTGGTGAGTATGCGATTGTCCCCTTTCTCGAAGATCACCGTCGCACCTCCGTTGGTTGCTCTCGACACCGAAAAGATGTCGTGTGGGTATGTAGGCATGTAGAGCGCATATGGGCCATTCCACCGAATGGGTGCCATTTGCTTGTTGTAACTGTTCCAAATTAAACTTAATTATGTATCTTTTTTCAACTCTGAATATAATAACACATATATTGAACTATTCAAAACATGTATTGGTCAATCTTAGGCAGCTTTATTTAATTTTTTACAAGGTTTCTAAGTCGAAGATGGTTAAATTTTTTTCAGTCCTGTTACCAAAACTCATGTGAAATTTAAAAAAGCATGTTTAAAAGCATGTCAACTAATTCCTTTGATTTTCCCTCAAGAAAGTGTTTATTTTAAAGAAATAGTTGAATACATGTTCAAATAATTGATACTTTTAACTAAAAAATCACTACATATGCATGCACGTTGTACTTTTCTAAAAGATGCAAAGCCATTTTTATCTTTTCAAGAAGACCCTAACCTGAAATTGATCAAATTTTTTATCATGTAATTTATTAAACAAATGGATAAATGATGGACCAAACATAGTTGAAAAAAAAGTGGTTTATCTTTTTTTTGTTTTTAGAAAAAATAATCAAGTAACAGGAATGAACACTGGGTAACAGGAATGAACACTGGGTAACAGGAATGAACACTCGGTAACAGAGCCATGTGCTTGTGTGTGTGTGTGCGCGCGTGTGTGTGTAAAAACAAACTTGTCTGGCCTTTTCTAAGAGATCTTCTCTAGTGTGGCCCAGAGCTCTTTTTTCATTTCCATATAGCGACCTGTGACTGGCCTCAGAGGTGGGATAATACACAAAACATCCTCAAAAAGGTACCAAAGCATGTCTTCACATGCTGGCCAGAAATGCCCCCATTTTGTGCATGCAACAGACCTCAACATGTGTTGCACTTGTATCTATGATGATGCCAGGGTATAGGTCACCCTCGTACTTCACCACACACCATTTGCCAACAACTTCAGGACTTTGCCACTGAACTTCCATGGCTATGGGAGCCGTCTGTTGATGACTGAACGTGAAATGCTTTGCATTAAAGCAGTCACAGGTCAGGTTTTGTTTTGTTGTACACAAGCAGCTGACATCCCTGTGTGTCAGTTCTCCTTGGGCTAGGGTCACTGCCTGATGCATCCTCAAGGTGGATGGAATTGGTGGCACATCATTGGGCATCTCCAAAACTGCCTTCTCAACTGCTTCCTCGTTGACAAAAAACAACTTGATTGTTGTTTCTGCCTTTTGCAACACAGCATACAGCTCTGCAGCATTAGGAATGTCTGTCCCTTTGCTGACCAGACTGTCAGCCCTCCTCTTCAGGGCTCCTCCCACACCATCTGGGGCACCCTTCCCATGGCTCGCCTCAAAGAAGTTCCACGTCCCAGCAGTGAATCCTTGTCTGAACAGCTCAGTACAAAACAGGAAAAAATTCCCTCGCTGTCTATACTGAGTGCATGGGCCATCACTGTAAAAATGGATTGTGGAGACCTCTGGATGTGCACTCTGCACGTAATTAAGCACTGGTGACAAGTGCTGCCAAATTGCTGGTGGGCCCTTTTGCCTTGAGGGGGACACTGTGCAGAAGGACATTGGGCGGGGTGATGAATGCACATAAAGCACACCCGTGTGCAGTGTTGCCTGTTGGTGTGATGCTCCAAAGTGGACTCCCTGTATTTCTGTGCTGTACTTGCAGAGGTAATTTTTCGGAAAAGTCAACATGAATTAGACATTCATGTGCTTTCAAGCCATGTCTCAGTGCTCTGTAGTGTCTAAACTGATTATTGATGTTGTAAGTGTGTCTCTTAAACCTATGCAGTTGCAGGTTCAGCAGTTCTAGCAGTTCTGCTTGTGTGGTCTGGAACTCTTTTTTTATTGTGATTTTAGATGTTTTGCCATTGGGGTCATTCTTGTGTTCCTTATCCACTATTGCCCACTGGAGATAAGTCACTTGACTCTCTGCATTGTACTGGCTAGAGACTGGGCAAGAGAGGTCCTTGCATTCAGAACATTCTCCATACATGCATTTAATGTTTTCTGTGTCGCATGTGATGGCTTTCACAAGGTCATGCAGATTGACGGTGCTGATCACTTTCAAGTGGTGGAGCTTCTGCACAATAAAACCCAGATTCTCATGCACCTTGCACATGCATGTGTCCCGGTCACTCAGAGTTGGATGAACAACCCAAAAAGGTCGAAGCAAACAGAAGAGTGAGTAAGAGATGGAGCTTTCTTCTTCAGCCAAAAATTTAATGTGCAAATTTTTCATGGTATCCAAAAGGAAACGTTTTTGCTTTTTGTTTTTTTTCCAAGTGATGGTCTGCCTCTTCCCAGTTGTGATGCGACTCACATCATCCCTTGAGTAGAAAGCTCTCACTCTGCTTAACAAACTATCTCCAACCCTGTTGTTCCGCTTCCGCTGGTAGGTGTAGTTAACCTTTCCATTTTTCTCATTCTTCCATCTTTTCTTTGAAAAGCCCAATGAATTTTGAGCCAAGCGCTGCAGCCTGTACTTTTTCAGAACTTTTCCTGTTGTTATTTTTGAAATTATTTGCCTTTCCCTCTCCCCCTGTGCTGCTTTGTATTTGTTTCGGATGTCCTCTACCAGAGCCTCATGAAACAAAAGAGTCTTCTGAATAGCTGCACATGGAAGCTGTCTCATCTGCCTTTTTACTTTTGTGCGCGGAGAAGCATTATTCTTTTTCATGCGCTGGACTTGTTTCTTGTACTTTTCTATTTTTTGGGTTTGTTTCTTCAACATAACCTGTAATTCTTGAATTTTCTTCTGAAGATTCTTTTGTTTTTTTCGTCTACTTTTCTGCCCTTGATTGTGTTGCCTAAAACACACATTGATTGATTGATTGATTGATTGAGTACTTTATTAATCCCCGAAGGGAAATTATGGAATGCATCACATTAAATAACACATTGCAGTTGGTTAAATGTACTGTTACATTATCTCTGTGACTCAATAAGCAGAATTTAATACTATAATGCAATAATGTCTATTTCCATCAGCTACTTCTAAATAAATTCTAACATTTGGTTGTTGCACAACTAAGGTTGCAAAATTCAAAGTTGGAAACTTTCCATAGGAATTAACTGGAATAAACTAGAAATTTGCGAAGTTGCAAGTTAGCCTTTAACAGGAAACTTATATGTCGTTTAATTTCTCTCCTGCACTGGTCATTCTTCTATCACATGCACAGATCATTTCTACAGTATAATCCTGCTCACTACAGCCACAATACTGCATCTGAGCCCACACACTACATCCAGTCAAGTTTGAATCAGAATACTCCGTTGCACATTTTCTTTGACACTTGACCCATTTCATAAACTACACCTGGAAGTGCTTGGTTGTGGATCTACAGCTTGTGCTGGTGATAACTGGGGACTGTGTGAAGGGGTGATGAGGTGTTGTAGAGCTTCTTTCCTGTCCTTGATTCTATGGTATGTTTCCCTCCATTTTTTGCGTTGTCTGCGCTTTTCTCTCTCACTTAGGTTATTGATCCTTTTCTTCCTGCCTGATTTTAGATCCTCCCTGTATTTTTCTCGTTCCTTCTCTAAATATTTTTCTCTCCTCTCTGGGTCAGCATCACGTCGAGCACGATAGCGTCGTTGCTTTTCTGCAGCACTTCGTGGTAGATTGGTACCCTGTAAGTATGGTATTCACATTGTGAAACTGATATTAAATCTCAACAACTTCAGTCATTTCAACTGTAAACCTTAAAAAAGGTGAATAGTATTACATTGACTAATATTCACACTAATAAATCAATAAACCAGAGGACTCTACTCACTCCTGTTACTGGCACTCAGTCATGTTACTCTTTATATGAGTAACAGGACTGAAAGTAACAGGACTGAGTTTTTAGCATAGAATTAGCAAAAACATAAAATATAGCTACATGGCGGCTATGCTAATAGCACGAGGACACTAAGCACATTTTAGTGATTTTCCTAAAATTGTATTCTAAAAATAAACAAATAACATCTAGGAATTAATTAAGGTAACAGGAGAGATCGTTGAGATTTACCTCCTCAGTCATACTTACAAAATGATCAAATATACAGAAAAAAAAGGAGGGAACTTACTTTTGGTCTTCCCATGGCCTTCAGAAGATCCAACTGATGCAACTTCCTGTTGAACATGTGACTTGTGGAATGTTCCAAATTTTTCAGATGGGGTAATGTGTTATGGTAACAGGACTGAGTGAAAACCTAGGGACACAAATAAAATGTTTATTTGAACTTAAATATTATGGATTTTTTATGAAAAAAATATTTTTAACGCATATATGGGATTTGGAGTCACACAACAATGCAAAAAAAACTACATCTCCGAAGGATTTTAATAATTATATTTTATGGTAAAGTGTATAGTTAGAGAGCCGGAACAGGTAACAAATGCTATTTTTTCAGTGTTATAGGTAGTTTTTATTAATGTTTTTAATTGTATATCTTAAAATTGCAATTAGGTCAATGTATAAGACACTATGCTTAATAATAAAATGTATTTTACAGTTATTTTTTGTGCACATTTATACATGTAATGTCCTGGGGACGGAAATGGCACCGATTCGGCGGAATATATGGCATCCCGGAGCTGCGCTCTGCGTTGCTGTCCCCTGCTGTCCAGCAGGTGGATCACCGCGGTTCCTCTCTGTTGCGCCATCCCGCTGCACTTGCTTCCATCCGCTAACTCCACTAAGTGGGTGCTTGGCTGGAACGAGTGGTCGAAGCTCTCGAACTTGCTGATGTCGTTGACGATGTGAGAAGTCGCTCCCGCGTCCACCATGATCCCCTTCTTCTTCATGTGGCCCGGTGGTCTCTCTCTCTGGACGTAGTTGGCCATGAAGATGGAATCGTTGGCTCCGTCTTGCTCCTCCGCAAATTTCCTGGCGTCATCTTGCCCATGCTTCTTCTTGCAGAGGGACTCTGCATGCGTGGCGTTCTTGCAATGGCTGCACCAGACTCGTCTGTAGCATTTTCGCGCTCTGTGTCCCTTTGTTCCACACTTATAGCACGTAATGTCTGCATCGTCGTCTTTTCTTCTATTTTCTGGTTTGCTTTGCCCTTTGCCCTGTCTTGCATACGTTTTCATCACATTGTCTGTACTTTGTTCTGTCATTTTCATTTTCTCCGATTCTTCATAAACTCGCAGCCTTCTCTTGAAGTCGGCGAACGTGACATTATCCTCATTCTGTGTCACATGCACCGCTAGCGGTTTGAACGAATCTGGTAGCCCGCCTAGCACCATGGCCACGATCAGTCCATCACTGAAGGTTTCCCCCGCTTCTCTTAACGCTGTGATAATGTTCTCTGCCCTTATCAGATAATCAGTAACAGTCTCTTTTTCTTCCATGCGCAACTTTGTCAGCGATGTGTACATGTTAATGATTCTCGGTTTACTTTTACCAGCGTAATGTTCTCGCAGTATCTTCAGTGCATTTCTGCCATCTTCAGCAGCCTCATGTCGGATTAGCGAAAGGCTTTTGTCATCGATTAGCCTTACCAGTTCGGCGTAGCAGTCGGCATTCTTTCGTCGGTCATCATCGTTTGGCTGATCTGGTTCTTCTAATATTGTCCCCTTTAGCTTCAGGATGTGTAGGCAGCTCAAAAACCTTGTTTCCCACAGGTCGTATTTCTCCTCAGATCCGTCGAACAACAGCTGTGGTGCTGGAGCTCCAGTGGCTCGGCTAGCCATCTTCACCACGAGCCCGCTAATTTTCTCCTCAGCTCCAAACTTTACTTTTCCACGTAATACGTCGCGCTTAACTAACTACTCATGCTCGTTAATCTTCGTCTCTGGGCCCATAACCTGTTGAGGTGACTATCTTACTGGCGCAGACTTAACCTACGTGGCAAATAATAAGCGGAGCGGAGTTTTTCTGTCATTTTTCTTTATTATAAACACAGAACTGAACTCAGTTCTAGACGTTTTTCCAAGCAGTTTCTCTAATGTCATGTTTTGTTTTCCAACTCAAACATTTACACCAGTAGAAGCTTAAAAATAACACTAGTGTATAAGCACAAGGTGATTAATTTATTTATAGTCGGTGCTGTTTATGCTTTTACACTTTAATTAAGTCAGTGCCTGTGTGAACAATGATCACAAGATCTCCATATCATATTTTTTAACAATTATCCAGTAGTGCCACAGGAGGGGCCAAACAATAATACAAGTCAAGTCACATTTATTTATATAGCGCTTTCTACACTGAACATGGTCTCAAATCAACTTTACAGAATCCACGACCAACAGACCAAAAAAACCCTGTTGAGCAAACCGAGGACGACAGTAAGAAGGAAAAACTCCCTTAAAATTACAGGAAAAAAAACCTTGAGAGGAACCAGACTCAGCAGGGACCTCCATCCTCCTTGGGTGGCCTAGAGGAGAATTTAAATTAATAAAATGTAGACAAATCATACATACACAAACCTAACCTAAACAATTTTAAGCTTTTAATTACTTATTTATTAATTTTAGTTTCAAAACAACACGAAGCTGGCAAGAAAAATAAAAGTAAGAGAGAGGAATGGGCTGGGAATACCATGTGCTGGAAACTTTTATCCACACACACCCACCTTCACTCCAAACCTCCTGTTACACACTGACCCAGCTGCATTTTCTTCATCACAGCTAATGTCCAAGGCAGTTAAAAAAGTTATTATTATTTATTTATTGTAATATTTACATTATGATGTCCTGTAGTACGAGCTGGGCGGGTAAGTGTAGCATCTCTCCTATAAAATATTTATTTAAATGAAAAGACATGTGAAACAGTTGCAGGATGAGACATAAAAAGTAGATGTGTGTATTATTTAAAACTAAACTGAATGATAATTGGTTACCTTCAAATAATTGTGCAGCATGTGTTCCTGATTTACATTCAGTGTTAACTAGTAAAGAAGGACCCACTGTGACCCTGACCAGGTTCCATCTCTCTCTCTCTCTCTCTCTGTCGGAGTGCATGCTGGGAGCGAGTGGGCGGAGCGTGGTGAACGTGAGTGTGAATGTGCGTTTAAATGCTTCTCTCTCGTTTGTCATTACTCTATATAATTTAAACATTGTATATCATATAACAAAAGCAATCTAAAACATCTGTTGCATATTTTAACACACTAAACCTTGGTGCGTGTGTGTTTTTTCGGGCGTCTGCACCAGCGTGTGGCTGGAAAGCATGACGACCCGCAGTGGCGGGGTGCTAGACACACTAACGCGGGACCACGGTGTTAAGGTGGCCACCGGCGCTAGTGTGGAAGATTGTATACTGGCTGTAGGAAAATTTGTTAAACTTGAGAATGTGCTGGCAGCGTCCAGGATGAATAGTGCTGTAGTTTTATTTGTAAGCACTGTTGAAATGGCTAGACACCTAGTTGAAGAGGGAGTGGTGATTGGGGGTTCATTCACGAATGTGCTCCCTCTCTCAACTCCATCCAGGAAAGTCATTCTTTCCAATGTTCCCCCGTTTATTAAAGACGAAATGTTGCACAGAGAACTATCGCGCTTCGGTAGACTCATGTCTCCGATTAAAAAGATTAGTATCGGTAGCAAATCTGACTTGCTGAAGCACGTAGTGTCTTTTAGGAGATTCACCTATATGATTTTGAATAACAACGAGAACGAACTAGAGCGCATTCTAACTTTTAAAATAGATGGTTTCAGTTATACGATCTACAGTATGTGTCAACTGATAGCATGCGATGCTTAAACTGTGGTCAGAAAGATCATTTAGTGCGCGCATGCACAAAAGGGAATAACAAGCAAAATAACGATAAAAGTGAAAGTAAAGACAATGAACATAGAGAAAACGAAACAAACAACAAAAATAATGTAAGCAATGAAAATGCTTCAAACAGTGAGAATAGTGAAAGTGGTGAGTGTAGCGTGAGGGATAGTGGTGACTCGGAGCAGCACACACACAGCAGCAGCTCACCCATCCAACCCCCCCCCCCCCCCCCCTAATCCATCACCTAATGATGAGAAAAATGTTCCTGATATTGAAGCTCTCATAGAGTGTTACTGTAACTAAGACCAAATGGAAACAGACGAAAGTCTTTTTAAAACACCCATTAAAAGAAAAAAAAAAAAGAAAGAAGACAACACAACTATAAAACAGGCAAAAAAAACTGACATTAACCTCGGTCAACATGAATCAGAAACCGAAAGTGAGACAGGTCTCTCTGACTCCAGTCAATCGAGCTCTACTGAGGTCGGTTGGATCGCAAAAAACTACAACCAAGAGGAAATTAAGTTCTTCCTCAAAACAACAACAAATATGCGACTGGTAAAAATATGCACTGGTGACTTTTCAGATGACTCTGTCCATTAAAACTCTGCCCACACTGTGAGCACTGATACAGTTTCTCTCCAATGTGAACGCGCTGGTGTCTTTTCAGATGACCCTGTCCATTAAAACTCTTTCCACACTGTGAGCACTGATACGGTTTCTCTCCAGTGTGAATGCGCTGGTGTGTTTGGAGATTACTCTGTGTAATAAAACTCTTTCCACACTGTGAGCACTGATACGGTTTCTCTCCAGTGTGAATGCGCTGGTGTATTTTGAGATAACTCTGTGTATTAAAACTCTTCCTACACTGTGAGCACTGATACGGTTTCTCTCCAGTGTGAATGCGCTGGTGATTTTTCAGATTACTCTGTGTATTAAAACTCTTCCCACACTGTGAGCACTGATACGGTTTCTCTCCAGCGTGAATTCGCTGGTGTATTTTGAGAGCACCCCGGGTCCTGAAGCTCTTCCCACACTGTGAGCACTGATACAGTTTCTCTCCAGTGTGAATGCGCTGGTGTATTTTGAGATGACTCAGAAACCTGAAGCTCTTCCCACACTGTGAGCAGACGTTTCCTTCTTCCTGTGTGGGACTGAGAGAGGTGTTAATGCTGACAGTACCAGAGGACGTTTGCTGATTACTGGAGCTTCTGGTGGGCGTCAGATCCTCATGTTCAGTCTTAATCTTCACCAGAGTCTCATATTTATCATGGTTGCAGCTCTTGATGTGATTGTGGAGGTGATTTTGGGTTGTAGAGGAACGTGGACACGAGAAGCAGCAGAAATCCTTGTTCATTTCTGAAGCAGAAAATAATCAAATACATTTATAACATTATAAATAATCAAATACATTTATAACATTATAAATAATCAAATACATTTATAACATTGTAAATAATCAAATACATTTATAACATTATAATTAATCAAATACATTTATAACATTATAAATAATCAAAAACATTTATAACATTATAAATAATCAAATACATTTATAACATTATAAATAATCAAATACATTTATAACATTATAAATAATCAAATACATTCATAACATTATAAATAATCAAATACATTCATAACATTATAAATAATCAAATACATTCATAACATTATAAATAATAAATACATTTATAACATTATAAATAATCAAATACATTTATAACATTATAAATAATCAAATACATTTATAACATTATAAATAATCATATACATTTATAACATTATAAATAATAAATACATTTATAACATTATAAATAATACTGTTAGTAATTGTTAAACTGAGATCTGATATTAAAGTCCTGTAACGTGATTCATCCTGCATTCATCATTTCCTGCTCACACTGATCTGCATGAGCACAATACAAGCTTTCACTGTATGATGCTTCATCCCAGGTTCCTCTGATTCTATTCAATCCAAATCTTATTTTACTCAAGATAAAAAATATCTTACTGAGTTCATCTTTATCTTCAGGTTCTTCCTTCTTCACAGGCTTCATCTGGAAACCTCCACACTGTTGGTCCTCTGGGGTGAGGTGTTCCTCAGAGGTGACGTGTTCCACAGGGATTAAAGATCCTTCACCTGAAATTCATCAATATGTGAAGAAGAAACTCAACAACTGGAGGAAACTGAAGGTTGTGGGTTTAGTTACCACAAATAAATACTACTTAGATTTAATCCAGACTGGAGGTATCAGCACTTCTACACAGGACAGTACGGTACAGTACAGGTTCTAATCCCACTATCCACATTTTCTTATTAGTTCTACTATACTAACCAAACTGTACTGTACTAACATGGCAAATTGCTCCACATTTACTTACAGAAGTAACTTCCATCTTCTTCCTCCTCCTTTTTTATTAGTTTCTCTTGGAATCCTTCATTTTGTAGATCTATGGGGGTGACGTGTCCCTCTTCTGCTGACTGCATCATTAAAAGATCTGACAGGCAGACGGACAGATAGACAAATGTACTTTATTCCCTATTAAAGAGAAATCCAGGAATACTCTTTCAGACTGTTTTAACTGTTTATTTTTAATGCTGTGAGGCTGTAAACAGAGTGAAAATGTTGAAACTATTGTGGGACTGAGCAGCATCAGACAGAAAAGACTTCTAATAGAACTTTTTGGGTTGGTTTCACAGACAGGGATTAAGCCTAGTCCTAGACTACACAGCATTTTGAATGGAGATTCTCTATTTAAAGCAACATGTAGTCCTGGACTATAAGCCTTAATCCCTGTCTGGGAAACAACCCTTTGAGTTTGGTGGAAGTGGTTTTGTGTCCCAAAGTGAAATGATTAAGTCTGATGTTCTTTACATCTAGTTTCTCATCCACTCCCAATAACAGTGCTGTACTAATACTTTTAACTTTTACTATAAACCTGTAAAACAACCTGGAAACAAAGCTACAAGAACTCGCTGTTTCTATCAAACATTACAAACTGTAAACAAAGCTGAAAATGTGACGCGTTTATATCAAAATGTTAGATTTAATAATGAATAAACTCTGAATCGTTACAATCCACTGATTCATCGGTTCAATGAATCGGTTCATCAGTACTGAATCATGTGTGATGCTAACAGTTAGCGGAGCAGCTAATAGTTTGTTCATTTAAATGAAACTGGAGTTAAAGCTCCTCAAATCCTCACAGTGATGTTTTATTATGAACTCTAGTTTTATTATTATTTAGAATGTGGTTATAATTAAATATAAGGGTTATAATTAAATACATATTTTACTTACAGATGAGGCTCTACAGTACAAACACAGCAGCTTCTTCTTCTTCTTATGATGTTTAATGGCGGTTGGCAGAACAACTTAAGACGCACCAGCGCCACCAACTGGACTGGAGTTGAACAGCAGCTTAGCAGTAAAACATCTCCATTAGCCCTGTATCTCTCAGCTACAGTGTTGGGGGGAACGCGGTACAGTCACGTGATTACTTTTTATCTGTAACGAAGTCATGTAACGCGTTACAGTTACATATTTGTAATGACGTTACAGTTACTGTGATGAGGGATGAGTCGTTCGCGAACGAACCGATTCTATTGAATGACTCTTTTTAAATGAACTAAAAGAACCGAGTCGCTCCTCTAGTATAAGGACAAATAATTAAGGAATAAACTCGTTTAATGATGTTAAATCTGATCGGTTCATGGCGTGTATGTTTTAAAGCAGAAACAAACACAGGCACATCTCTGCACAAGAGAGGATTTTTCTGAAACTAAATAAATAAAGTAAATAAATAGAATTTGTTTGTAGATGTGATTCCAGTATACAGTATTTGTTTGGGTTTAGAATGTAACGTGAAAGTAAAGTAATGAGGAACGAGATTATATTTTCCAGGATGTAATGAGTAAAGTAATCCCATTACAATTTTAGTTAAGTAATGAGTAATCAGTAATGTTCCCGGAAGGTTTTCTTAAGATCTTTAAAGTTTTTTAGTAGGAACTTACCAAAAAGCAGCCTTTCCCAGCTAGCACAATCATCTGGCCCAGTTCCCACTTTTCTATCGGCACCGTCGGCCGAGTGTCAGAATCGGCCAGAATGAATGTAGCCAGATCCGGTCCAGTTGTTACCACAGCTGGGTTTGGCTGGTGCTCGTAGAAACGCGTGCGCGCCGACGCTGGTTGTCCAGCTGTGGCCCAGCGTCCAGTCTCTGATTCAGCGCCGGCAGACGAGCGTCACCATAGCAACAGTGCGATGCGAGCCGTTGAAAAAGAGGAATCGTTCAAAACAAAACAACAATAATAATAATAACAACAAAACAACAATAATAATAATAATAACAACAAAACAACAATAATAATGACAATAATAATAATAACAACAAGACAACAACAATAATAATAATAATGATAATTATAATAATAATAATAATAATAATAATAGTAATACAGTATTAAACAACAGACGAACTACCATCTCTGACTACATCCACAAGGTGGACCAACAAAGCAGGTGTGTACAATAATAGTGTGGACAGTAAGTGGACTCATTGTTTAAAAAGTCCAGCAACACTGCTGCTTGTGATCCTTTTAAACCAGCACAATACACACTAACACACCACCACCATGTCCGTGTCACTGCAGTGCTGAGAATGATCCGCCACCCATAATACTTGCTCTGAGGTGGTCCTGTGGAGGTCCTGACCATTGAAGAATAAGGTAAAAGGGGGCTAATAAAGTATGCAGAGAAACTGATGGACGACAGTGGAACTGTAGAGCTACAAAGTGCTTCTATATGGTTAGTGAAGCTGATAGAATAAGAGTATACATACAAGCAGGTGGTTTTAATGTTGTGGCTGATTGGTGTATTATTTGGTATTGTACATAGTTACATTTGTAAAAGACCGTTGCAGTCTTTTCAGTGACTTTTGCAACTGTTCTCTTTGTGTGACTGAATAACGAACAAAAACTTATTTTTATAGAAAGTTATTTTAAAAGTTAATTGTAGATGACAGTTAACTTAACTGAAGTGTCTGTACTTCTTTATATTATTTCTGTTATGAGAAACTTTTTCTTTCTCACTACTTTTTACTAAAATACTTGTTATTATACTTGTTATACTTGAGTTTTCTCTCTGACATTGCAGTAAACATGGACAGCAAGTAGAACTTTGCTCATTCCTTGGCCTGTAAAAGATCAGCACCATGCAACATGTTAATAAACTCAGACATGAATGTAAATTAGACAGACTCTGAGCTGAAATAAATGGTAGACTTCCATATGGTAGATGGGGTTATTAGATGTACAACATAAACAGAAAACAGTCCTGTCTCTAAATAGCTAAATTATTAAACAAAAAGTACAGAATCTAAATTGCACAGATTTTCTATTTCAGGTTATTTACTGCAATAAACTAGCAGATTTACTAAAACTTAATAATAGGCTTTCAGTCTGTTAATCCCTATCCGAACCCCTATACTTCTGCAGGTGCTGTGAGACAGAATTCATGCAGCAAAGCAGTCGATGAGGAAATTGAAAAATATATAAAAGATGGCGGCAGAAAAAAAGACTGGAAAAAGCAAGACCAAAAGAAATGTGAAGAACTTTACCTATATATATCGTAGTACATAGTATGTATAGTACTATTATGTATGTATAGGATAGTATTGATATTTGCTATATTTATATATATATACTGTATATATATATATATATATATGTATATGTGACATATGTGTGTGATAAATATTTATGGTATGTATTAGTAGATGTAGTAGTAGTAGTATGTTTAGTAGTATTGTGTATGTGTAGTATAGTATTTATATTTACAATATTGTTCACTTTTATAATTATTATTCTTATATGCAATTACACTGCCTGGCCAAAAAAAAGGTCACCACTGTCACACCGGCTGTGGCTGCTCCTCCACACCACCAGAGGTCCCTGTCTCCAGATTTCTAACGTGCAACCACTTCCTGTTTGACGGCCATTCTGTGAGGGTATAAATACCCCACAGAATGAAACACCTGTTGCGAAGTCTTGTTTTGCAATTCTGAGCGTTTTCTAGAGTATATCTGTTTATTAGTGTATGACCTTGATTGTTTCTGTATCTGGATTGTGAGTATTCTCTTTTGCCCTTTGGATTTGTTTGCTTGGACATTTTTGATCACCCGTGTATGACCTTGGACTGTTTTTGGATTCTGACCTTGTTTATTGCCTTTAATAAAACCTGCACTTGATTCCTAATACTGCCTGTGAGTGCTTCGTGACAGAAGACTTCGCCTAAGATGGAATCAGCAGGTTTTGATAACCGATTGGCTCGGCAAGAACAACGAATGGAAGAGATTGCATGTCTCTTGCAAGAAATGTTGCTGAGGACGGCACCTCCACTACCAGACCATGTTGAACCGGAACACTCAACCATAGCCCAAGGGCATGTGAGTACAGTACCATCCACTATGGTGAGTTCTCGAGTACATATCGCCCTACCGGAGAGGTATGATGGGTCAATGGACTTGTGCAAAAGTTTTTTGATGCAGTGTAGTATTTTTATAGAACACCATCCTGAACAATTCCGTGGTGAAGCTGACAAGATCCATTTTGTCATGTCATTACTCACCGGAAAAGCTAAGGAGTGGGCTACTGCATTATGGACCCAAGGTAGCGATGTGTTAAAGTCGGAAGTTCTGTTTTATTCTGTTTTTAAAGAAGTGTTTGATCATCCACAAGCAGGGCGTGATAGCGGCACCAAACTCTGTGAACTAAAGCAGGGAAGAAGGAAGGCATCAGAATATGCGCTGGAGTTCCGAACTATTGCGGCTGGGAGCGGTTGGAATGAACCAGCGTTATTGACAATGTTTAAACGAGGTCTCAGACCGGAACTGCAGGCAGAAATGGCCGTTCGAGGTGCGTCCATGAACATGGATGATTATATTCGGCATACCATTACATTGGACAATCTGCTGTATGACGGTAGGATGATCAGGCGAGTAATGAACTCCACCGAGTCAACAGAAAGAATGGACCGGGATCCTGAACCTATGGAGTTGGGAAGAGCCCACCTCTCCGAGGAGGAGAAACAGAGGAGGTTCCGAGAGTAACGGTGTCTTTACTGTGGGAAAGATGATCATTTGTGCAGATCCTGCCCAACTCGCCCCAGGACCGCAAAAGTGTTGGAGGTAGGTTTTATGCTTCAACCTGAAATAAATGTTAAGTGTATGAGCATAGAGGTTCAGTTGCTCTGGGGTTCAGAGTCTGCGTTTGTTTCAGCGCTCATTGACTCGGGAGCCGCAGGGAACTTCATAAACCGCACCATCGCTGAAAGGCTGCAGATCCCACAAACCAGTACCACCTCTCCAATGGTTCTAAAGGCTGTGGATGGTAGAATCCTGGGAAAGAACTCGGTGACAGAGCGCACCACGGAACTTACCATGAAAATTGGATCACTTCACGAGGAAAGTATTTCCTTCTTTGTCATTACTGCTCCCCAACATGACATTATTCTGGGGTTTCCTTGGCTAGTTAGGCATCAGCCTCACATTTCATGGGGAAGGAATGAAATAGAGAAATGGGGAAAGCAGTGTTGGACAACATGTATGACTTTGCCTATTAGGGCTACTTCAGTTGAAAGCCCCAATACTGTTAAAACAGACAATGTTCCAGATTGTTATAAACCCCTGGGGGAGGTGTTTTCTAAAAAAGGTGCTAGTGAACTACCTCCACATAGGCCTTGGGATTGTGCTATAGAACTGTTGCAGGGCAGCACACCACCTAGAAACAGGATTTATCCCTTATCCCGGATAGAGACTGAGGCACTTGAGAAATATGTGGAGGAGGCTCTAAAACTGGGGTATATTCGCCCATCCACCTCTCCAGCTGCAGCCAGCTTCTTTTTTGTGGAAAAGAAGGATGGGGGGCTGCGTCCTTGTATAGACTACAGAGGATTAAATGACATTTCAGTAAAATACAAGTATCCCCTGCCTTTAGTCCCTGCAGCATTGGAACAACTTCGTGGTGCTAAGGTTTTCACTAAGTTGGACTTAAGGAGTGCATATAACCTCATTAGAATTCGTAAAGGTGATGAATGGAAAACGGCATTTATAACCACCAGGGGGCACTATGAGTATAGGGTGATGCCCTATGGTTTGGCTATAGCGCCCTCTGTTTTCCAGGCCTTCATAAATGAGGTTTTGCGGGAGATGATTGACCAGTGGGTCATAGTGTACATCGATGACATTTTAATTTATTCCAAAACTCTGGAGAAACACATTGATCATGTTAAGAGGGTGTTAGCTCGTTTGTTCGAAAACAAGCTATTCGTCAAGGCGGAAAAGTGCGAATTTCATTTATCCTCTGTCTCGTTTTTAGGTTATGTAGTGGACCAAGAAGGAGTGCGCATGGATGAAGGTAAGGTGAATGCTGTGGTGCAATGGCCCCAACCGAACACAATAAAGGAGCTGCAGAGATTTCTGGGGTTTGCCAATTTTTATAGGCGATTCATTCGAGGCTTTAGTATTGAAGCAGCTCCCCTCACTTCCCTGTTAAAGGGAAAAAAGAAAAAACTAGAATGGACCGAGAAAGCCGAAATAGCTTTCCAATCTATTAAGAATCGGTTCGTGGTTGCTCCCATTTTAAAGCATCCTAACCCAGAATATCCTTTCGTTGTTGAAGTGGATGCTTCTGATTCAGGAGTGGGTGCCATATTGTCTCAGAGAAGTGGTTCTCCTTCTAAACTTCATCCATGCGCCTTCTTTTCAAGAAAGTTGAGTAATGCAGAAAGAAATTATGATGTGGGCAATCGAGAGCTTCTGGCTATGAAACTGGCATTGGAAGAATGGCGGCACTGGTTAGAGGGGGCTAGGTATCAATTTTTGGTTTTGACAGATCATAAGAATCTGGAGTATTTAAAGACCGCTAAAAGGCTTAATACCAGACAGGCTATATGGGCGCTCTTCTTTACGAGATTTGATTTTACCGTGTCTTATCGCCCAGCATCCAAGAACAGCAAAGCGGATGCATTATCTCGCCTGTGGGACGGAGAACGAGAGGAGATTCAGCCATATCCTATCATCAAACCAGAATGTATTATTGGACCCATAAGATGGGATTTTATGGACGAGATACACCGGGAACAGGAGAACGAACCTTCTCCAGAGACGTGTCCACCAGACCGTGAGTTTGTTCCTAGTACATTACGCCAAAATTTGATCGAGAGAATTCATAGTAACCCGAGTTCAGGCCATCCAGGGATCAGTAGAACCCTGGACTTAGTGAAAAACAAGTTCTGATGGAACGAACTGGAGAAGGACGTTCAGACATTTGTAAAAGCATGTCCAGTGTGTGCTCAGTCTAAGACCTCTAGACAGTTACCTGCAGGTTTGTTGGAACCACTCCTTATCCCTAAGCGTCCGTGGTCGCATTTAGGAGTGGATTTTATAACAGATTTACCTATTTCCCAAGGAAATACGGTTATCTTAGTGATGATAGATCGGTTTTCAAAGGCGTGTAGGCTTATCCCTATGAGAAAACTACCTTCCGCACTAGAGACGGCAGAAGAGTTGTTTAGCAATGTTTTTCGGTTTTATGGGATTCCAGAGGACATTGTATCAGATCGGGGACCTCAGTTTACATCAAGGTCTGGAAAGAGTTCTGTAGATTGCTTGACATTAATATCAGCCTTACCTCAGGGTACCATCCACAAGCTAACGGACAAACTGAGTGTTTAAATGGAGAAATAGGCAGGTTTCTTAGGTCATACTGTTCCCGCTCCCAGCAGGATTGGGCCCGATTTTTGCCTTGGGTGGAATATGCCCAAAATTCACTGCGAAGTTCGTCGACAGGTATAACTCCATTTCAGTGTATTTTAGGCTATCAACCACCACTCTTCCCCTGGTCAGGAGAACCTTCGATAGTTCCAGCTGTGGACGACTGGATGAGGAGGAGCAGGCAGACATGGGAGGAGGCACATGTAAGGCTGCAGAGAGCGATTCGTAGACAAAAGGTAAAAGCAGACCTTCATAGACGGGAAGTACCAGGTTTCAGACCAGGACAGAGGGTATGGTTATCCACAAGGGATCTAAAGTTAAAACTACCTTGTAAAAAGCTGAACCCCAAATTTGTGGGGCCTTTCAAGGTATTGAAACAAATTACTCCGGTATCATATAGATTGGAATTACCTGCCTCTTATCGTATCGCTCCTACGTTCCATGTGTCATTGCTGAAGCCAGTGTTTTCTTCTTCCTCCCAGAGGCAGTTGGCTGTGACAGAACCCCCTCCTCCGCTGGACGTGGATGGTTCCCCCGCCTACAGTGTAAGCCGGCTGTTAGATTCAAGACGCCGTGCTGGTAGATTGTTCTACCTGGTCGACTGGGAGGGCTATGGACTAGAGGAGCGGTCTTGGGTCCCTGCAAGGGATATTTTAGATCCCTCACTCATAGAGGACTTTCACAGGGACTTTCCAGATCATCCAGCCCCTAAACCCAGAGGACGCCCCAAAAGGAAGGGGTTCTCGGCGTCGGGAGCCGCCCGTCAGGAGGGGGGTTATGTCACACCGGCTGTGGCTGCTCCTCCACACCACCAGAGGTCCCTGTCTCCAGATTTCTAACGTGCAACCACTTCCTGTTTGACGGCCATTCTGTGAGGGTATAAATACCCCACAGAATGAAACACCTGTTGCGAAGTCTTGTTTTGCAATTCTGAGCGTTTTCTAGAGTATATCTGTTTATTAGTGTATGACCTTGATTGTTTCTGTATCTGGATTGTGAGTATTCTCTTTTGCCCTTTGGATTTGTTTGCTTGGACATTTTTGATCACCCGTGTATGACCTTGGACTGTTTTTGGATTCTGACCTTGTTTATTGCCTTTAATAAAACCTGCACTTGATTCCTAATACTGCCTGTGAGTGCTTCGTGACAACCACCTGGATTTAACTAAGCAAATAGGTAAGAGCCTCCCATTGGATAATTACTTCATGGGTGATTATGTTTCAGCTGGCAACAAGTTATTTACCCCATTTCTCATTTGTTAACCATGTGGAAAGACATCCTGTGGTCATGGAAAAGATGTTAATCTGTTTCAGAAGGGTCAAATTATTGGCATGCATCAAGCAGAGAAAACATCTAAGGAGATTGCTGAAACTACTAAAATCGGGTTAAGGACTGTCCAACGCATTATTAAAAAGTGGAAGGACAGTGGGGAAACATCATCTTCAAGGAAAATCTTGAATGATCGATCACTTAAACATTTGGTGAAATCAAATGGTAGAAAAACTCCAGTAGAACTGTTTTGTAGGGAGATGTTTAATAGTGAAAGTAAGAGCATTTCCACACGCACAATGCAAAGAGAACTCAAGGGATTGGGACTAAACAGCTGTGTAGCCTTAAGAAAACCACTTGTCAGTGAGGCTAACCAGCAAAAATGGCTTCAATTTGCTAGGGAGCATAAAGATTGGACTCTGGAGCAATAGAAGGTCATGTGGTCTGATGAGTCCAGATTTACCCTGTTCCAGAGTGATGGGCGCATCAGGGTAAGAAGAGAGGTGGCTGAAGTGATGCACCCATCATGCCTAGTGCCTACTGTACAAGCATGTGGGGGCAGTGCTATGATCTGGGGTTGCTGCAGTCAGTCAGGTCTAGGTTCAGCAACGTTATGTGCCCAAAGAATGAGGTCAGCTGACTACCTGAATATACTGAACCACCAGGTTATTCCATCAATGGATTTTTTTTCCCTGATGGCACGGGCATATTCCAAGATGACAATGCCAGGATTCATCGGGGCTCAAACTGTGAAAGAGTGGTTCAGGGAGCATGAGACATCATTTTCACACATGGATTGGCCACCACAGAGTCCAGACCTGAACCCCATTGAGAATCTTTGGGATGTGCTGGAGAAGACTTTGCGCAGTGGTCCAAATCTCCCATCATCAATACAAGATCTTGGGGAAAAATTAATGCAACTCTGGACAGAAATAAATGTTGTGACATTGCAGAAGCTTGTGGAAACGATGCCACAGCAAATGTGTGCCGTAATCAAAGCTAAAGGCGGTCCAACCAATTGGAGTGTGTGATCTTTTTTTTGGCCAGGCAGTGTATATGTTATTTTCTTTATAATATTCATATAGTTGTCATTTTGGTTCACTTTTATAATATTCTGATGATTATTTTTTAATATTCTGATTATTATTATTATTATACTACTTGCTGCAATTATCTTAATAAAATACTTTCTGCTGCACAATCTGTAGTTAATCTGTAGCATAAATGTACTATTTTATTTATGAGGATGTGAAAGGAGAAGAAAACGGTAAATAAATGGTATCGCAGTGTTTTGGGGCAATTCCGGCCCAGTTATGGGAGATTAAGCGGAGATCTGGCATCCGGATTTGGGCCAGTGTATTTGGCCCGATTCTGGGCAGTCATTCAAAAAGAGTCAGAGCCGACACGGGCTGCCGGCACTGAACCAGATGCGGCAGGCTCGGCTGGCAGGAGCTGCGCCGGAAGTGGGCCACAATTACAAGGCTAGCTGGGTAATAAGTAATGAGTAATGGATTACTTTTTTGAGTAACTACCCCAACACCACTCAGGTAGCTTTAGAGAGGACTACAGTCAGTCCTAGACGTTCTTCTAAGTAGTTTCTCTAATGTCATGTTTTGTTTTCCAGCTCGCACATTCACACCAGTAGAAGTTTAGAAATAACACTACAAACCAACTAGTCTATAAGCACAAGAGGATCCACAAGAGGATCCACGTACAGATAACTGATCCAGGACTTCATGGACTGGTGTCTGCAGAACCACCTCCAGTTAAACGTGGGGAAGACCAAAGAGCTGGTGGTGGATTTCCACAGGTGCAGACCCACTTTACCATCAGTGAACATCCAGGGAATGGACATTGAGAGAGTGGACTCTTATAAGTACCTGGGTGTTCATCTAAATAACAAACTGGACTGGTCAGCTAACACTACTGCACTTTATAAAAAAGGTCAGAGCAGACTGTACCTACTCAGGCGACTGAGTTCATTTGGAGTGCGGGGGGCACTCCTGAGGACTTTCTTTGACACAGTGGTGGCATCAGCCATCTTTTATGGAGTGGTATGCTGGGGCAGCAGCATCTCTACAGCGGACAGGAAGAGACTAGACAAACTCATTAAGAGGGCCGGCTCTGTCCTGGGGAGCCCCTTAGACCCAGTGCAGGTGGTGGGAGACAGGAGGATGCTAGCCAAGCTCCAACGACTCCCACCCCATGCATGAGACTCTGGCAGCACTGGGCAGCTCCTTCAGTGACCGGTTGCTTCACCCCAAATGTGGGAAGGAGCGGTAGCGCAGGTCCTTCCTTCCAGCTGCTGTTAGACTGTATAACCAGCACTGCTCCAAGCAGATCACACACACACACACACACACACACTTTAAATTATTCATAACAATGTTTGACTTTTTTCCCCATGTGAAATTATTACAATGTGCAATATTTCTCCCAGGTGCAATTATTTGTAATTATTGTAAATATTTTTCAGAGTTTTTTTCCTGACTAATTATTACAGTTTTTTTCAACTGCTTACACACTAAATATTTGCTTGTCACACAACTTTCTAAACATGTCCTTCAAACACCATAACCCCACACCAAATCTGCAAAACCACACACTAATTCTCAGTGTCTGACTCAGTTTTCAATTTTTTAAAACACATTTTGCAAAACTCCACACACAATTTTCTACCTAATACACAAAAATCAAACAGGAAGTAACTTGATTTCTTTTTTCAAACACAACCTATCAAAATGCCACACTAAATCACCAGTGCTTCACTCTCACTCCTCACATGTGCAAACACTCATTACTTTATTGAACACCAAAGAATCATTAGCATAGGTCACATATTGACATAGGTCAAGATGTCTGTTTTGAACTATGAATGACAACGCAGAGAGAGCCAGGAGAGTTGGAGGTAGAGGCAGACCACAAGGAGTTCGGGTTTGAGGAGAAGGAGTTGGAAGGAGAGGAAGGGGAGGAAGAGGAGGAAGAGGACAAGAGTGACAGGGAAGAGGACGAGGGCAAAGAAGGGAAGCAAAGAGAGCGATTGAGGAATTTTTCTCCACATGGCGCTGGCGATATGATCGTCGTCCCTGTGCCCGCATTCCACTTCTCCAGGCAATAGAGGAAGCATGTGGCGACATTGACGCTGCCTCTATTCAAGGATGGATGCGCCATGCAAGAAGGTTCTTTCCTCTGTGTTTAGCAAGAGAGGACATAGCATGCGACGTGGATGAAGTACTGTGGCCAGACCCAGCCCGGAGGAGAGATGAAGCCTAGACACAGACCCAACCCCTACCCTCCCCCCAACCAACACACACACACAAACACACACACAATTAATTTTTTGGTAAAAAATACAATATTTGTTTGAAATTAGCTTTTTCATAGATGTGTTTGGTTTCTGTCCAACTACATATGGTGGTTGGATTTTTTTCTTCTTATGTGCTGTACAAACATTGTATTTAGAGCAGCAAATGATTTGGAAAAAATAAATATTTTTGGTTTCAATACTGCTTCTGTGTGTTGTGAGTATATTCCACCTTCTCTCTGCACGTTTGTATGGAAATAAACGTAGAATCCCATGAAAGACAGAAGAGCTTTAGGTTTTAAACATGTGTGTACATGATGTATCCAACATGTCATATTATGACAAAAGTGTTTGCAATGTGAGGTAAATGCTTGCTTTTGAGATGTGTTTATGACATTTTGAATGTTGTGTGTCATTTTGCTTGAGATTTGAGGCATTTTGCGTGAGCAATTGTGGGTTTTGTGTGTAGAGTTTTGAAAAATAGACACAGAATTTTGAAAATGTGTGTAATTATTTGTTAAAAACTGTAATATGTTCTGACTCAATAACACATGTGGCAGGAACTTTATCTTTAAGCAGATACACAGCACGTACTTTAACAGACTCGTTTCTGAAAATTAAATCACTAAAACTGACACTAAATTTGTATTTCCGCGGTTCACCTGACGCGAAACTCGAGACACTTGGTTGAGATAACGGTCTCAAATCAAGTGCGCATGTGCACATGCCCAGATGTCCAGACTGACATGATGTCTGCAGAAGAGAGCTTTGTGCAAAATAGGCATAATAAAAGGCGCTATAAAGTCATCTGTCTGATGTAATATTGATGTAATGTAATATTTGTCCTGTCTGCATGAGGTAATTTGTATTTTTGTAATATTATAAATATGTAAATCTGTGCTGTATTCTTTTTTTACTGGAGTATTGTTAATCATCTAATTTTTTTTAGATGTAAACAATGTCTTTTTGACATGTTTTTCATGTCATGTAATTAACTTACTCCCCCACACATTAGAGGTGGGCGATACCGGGAATTTTGGTATCGATCCGATACCAAGTAAATGCAGGGCCAGTATCGCCGATATCGATACCGATACCGATACTTTTTAATATTTAAGCTTCATAGATCCAAAGGATCCAAAAGACCTAGGATAGAATTTCGCCAAACATTGTACGTGACAACAAAATACTTTGTTATCACAATCAACATTTTTGTTTAGAAACAATGGAACAGTAACAAAACAAAGTTTGCCTCAACATTAGGACAATAAATCTTTTTTGAGGTAGAAAAGGAGAAACCACAATACACAAATAAAATAAAAATTCTCCCCTCACTAGACATCTTTTCTAGTTCTTTCTTTCTTTGTTTCTTTTTTCAAATAGAATTGTTCTTAGGAAAAACAATAAAAAATAAGGAATTTTCTTCCTTTCAGTGCAATTCTGTTTTTTCTTAAATAAACAGAGTGTAAAAAAATATCACTCAACACAACTTAAAACAAAATCTCCTGAGGTAGAGGGCTGACAAACCACAATACAACAAAATTAACACACCACAACAAATACTGTAAACAGTTTCAAACTTATTCTGTTTTTTCTGAGGAGAGCGCTGAGTGGGCGGGCCAGGCTGAGCCTACCTGCATGGCTGTTTGGCTGGCGCCGCTGAGCCACGTGACGGTGCAACAACAAAAGACGGGGGTGCACCTGTGTGTGACACAGCGCAGCGCTACTCTTACAGACAGAGAGTAGACTTTGATGAATCCGTGTGCGCAGCAGTCAGTGCGTGTGGGAGGGAAAAAAAGCTTAAGTATCGATCTTTTTACACGAGTATTGCTCAATATCAATACCAGCGTTGGTATCGATATTATCGATATTTGAATCGATCCGCCCACCTCTACACACATACACTTACACCCTTCATTCACATACCTCGTGTGATATTGTTAATATGTGCATGAAATGAAAGATTGTGAGTGGAAGGAGAGACGACTGAGTTCTTCATCATCACTGAGAATGTGTTAGATTTAGAGAGAGGAGATTTTCTACCTATAAGAAGAATTTCAGTTATATCAGCATTTAATGTGAGAAAATTGTAAGAGAACCATGTTCTTAATTCTATTAGACAATCAGAGAGAGAGATGGAGGAGGAAGAGTAGCCGTGAGCACAGTGGACAGGTATAGCTCGGTGTCGTCTGCATAACAACAAAATTGAATGTTGTATTTCCTAAAGATACATCCAATGGGAAGCAGGTAAATTATAAATAGTATAGGCCTCAAGACAGAGCCCTGAGGGACACCACTAATAACAAGAGTTACTGTGAATACGTCTACTGTACACGTCTAGAAATGTATGAAGAAAACCAATCAAGCACAGTATCACTAAGACCAATATATGCTAGCCGATCCAATACCTTTTATTTTAAATTCACTTTCACTATTAACTGATAGCATTCACTTACATCAGGCTCTAAACCTCCTGGTTCTACCCACCATTCACTCCACTATAGATAATCACATTATTTCCCAGTAATAGTTTAACTTAAAGATTTATACTTTTATTATTACTATTTACTTATTAATGTTTACTGTGTAATTAATGACCTATTAATTACACAGTATAATTCATTCATTGCTAAACATTTCTCCCCAACACTGTGAGCATCATTTCTGTAAAATGTGAATGCGCTGGTGTTTTTTGAGATTACTCTGTGTAATAAAACTCTTTCCACACTGTGAGCACTGACACGGTTTCTCTCCAGTGTGAATGCGCTGATGTATTTTGAGATGACTCGGTATATTAAAACTCTTTCCACACTGTGAGCACTGATACGGTTTCTCTCCCGTGTGAATGTTCTGGTGTCTTTTTAGATCACTCTGTCCATTAAAACTCTTTCCACACTGTGAGCACTGATACGGTTTCTCTCCAGTGTGAATGCGCTTGTGTGTTTTGAGAGCACTCTGTTGATTAAAACTCTTTCCACACTGTGAGCACTGATATGGTTTCTCTCCAGTGTGAATGTGCTGGTGTCTTTTCAGATCACTCTGTCCATTAAAACTCTTTCCACACTGTGAGCACTGATACGGTTTCTCTCCAGTGTGAATGCGCTTGTGTGTATTGAGAGCACTCTTTCGATTAAAACTCTTTCCACACTGTGAGCACTGATATGGTTTTACTCCAGTGTGAATGCGCTGGTGTATTTTGAGATTAGTCTGTCTATTAAAACTCTTTCCACACTGTGAGCACTGATATGGATTCTCTCCAGTGTGAATGTGCTGGTGTCTCTTCAGAGCACTCTGTCCATTAAAACTCTTTCCACACTGTGAGCACTGATACAGTTTTTCTCCAGTGTGAATGCGCTGGTGTCTTTTGAGATGACTCTGTCCATTAAAACTCTTTCCACACTGTGAGCACTGATACGGTTTCTCTCCAGTGTGAATGCGCTGGTGTCTTTTGAGACAACTCTGTCCATTAAAACTCTTTCCACACTGTGAGCACTGATACGGTTTCTCTCCAGTGTGAATGCGCTGGTGTCTTTTGAGATGACTCTGTCTATTAAAATGCTTTCCACACTGTGAGCACTGATACGGTTTCTCTCCAGTGTGAATGTGCTGGTGTGTTTTGAGATGACTCTGTCTATTAAAACTCTTTCCACAATGTGAGCACTGATACGGTTTCTCTCCAGTGTGAATGTGCTGGTGTTTTTTGAGATTACTCTGTATATTAAAACTCTTTCCACACTGTGAACACTGATACGGTTTCTCCCCAGTGTGAATGCGCTGGTGTCTTTTGAGATGACTCTGTCTATTAAAATGCTTTCCACACTGTGAGCACTGATACGGTTTCTCTCCAGTGTGAATGTGCTGGTGTACTTCAAGTTTACTCTGTGTATTAAAACTCTTCACACACTGTGCGCACTGATACGGTTTCTCTACTGTGTGAATGCGCTGGTGTCTTTTGAGCACACTCTGGAACTTGAAGCTCTTCCCACACTGTGAGCAGACGTTTCCTTCTTCCTGTGTGGGACTGAGAGAGGTGTTAATGCTGACAGTACCAGAGGACGTTTGCTGATTACTGGAGCTTCTGGTGGGCGTCAGATCCTCATGTTCAGTCTTAATCTTCACCAGAGTCTGATATTTATCATGGTTGCAGCTCTTGATGTGATTGTGGAGCTGATTTTGGGTTGTAGAGGATTGTGGACACGAGGAGCAGCAGAAATCCTTGTTCAGTTCTGAAGCAGAAAATAATAAAATACATTTATAACATTATAAATATTAAATACATTTATAACATTATAAATAATAAAATACATTTATAACATTATAAATAATAAAATACATTTATAACATTATAAATAATCACATACATTTATAACATTATAAATAATCAAATACATTTATAACATTATAAATAATCAAATACATTTATAACATTATAAATAATCACATATATTTATAACATTATAAATAATCAAATACATTTATAACATTATAAATAATCATATACATTTATAACATTATAAATAATAAATACATTTATAACATTATAAATAATAAATACATTTATAACATTATAAATAATAAATACATTTATAACATTATAAATAATCAAATACATTCATAACATTATAAATAATAAATACATTTATAACATTATAAATAATCAAATACATTTATAAAATTATAAATAATCAAACACATTTATAACATTATAAATAATCAAATACATTTATACCATTATAAATAATCAAATACATTTATAACATTATAAACAAATACATTTATAACATTATAAATAATCAAATACATTTATAACAATATAAATAATAAATACATTTATAACATTATAAATAATCAAATACATTCATAACATTATAAATAATAAATACATTTATAACATTATAAATAATCAAATACATTTATAACATTATAAATAATCAAATACATTTATAACATTATAAATAATCAAATACATTTATAACATTATAAATAATCAAATACATTTATAACATTATAAATAATCAAATACATTCATAACATTATAAATAATCAAATACATTCATAACATTATAAATAATAAATAAATTTATAACATTATAAATAATCAAATACATTTATAACATTATAAATAATCAAATACATTTATAACATTATAAATAATCAAATACATTTATAACATTATAAATAATCATATACATTTATAAAATTATAAATAATCAAATAAATTTATAACATTATAAATAATCAAATACATTCATAACATTATAAATAATAAATACTGTTAGTAATTGTTAAACTGAGATCTGATGCTAAAGTCCTGTAACTTGATTCATCATTTCCTGCTCACACTGATCTGCATGAGCACAATACAAGCTTTCACTGTATGATGCTTCATCCCAGGTTCCTCTGATTCTATTCAATCCAAATCTTATTTTACTCAAGATAAAAAATATCTTACTGAGTTCATCTTTATCTTCAGGTTCTTCCTTCTTCACAGGCTTCATCTGGAAACCTCCACACTGTTGGTCCTCTGGGGTGAGGTGTTCCTCAGAGGTGACGTGTTCCACAGGGATTAAAGATCCTTCACCTGAAATTCATCAATATGTGAAGAAGAAACTCAACAACTGGAGGAAACTGAAGGTTGTGGGTTTAGTTACCACAAATAAATACTTAGATTTATCCAGACTGGAAGTATCAGCACTTCTCCACAGGACAGCACGGTACAGTACAGGTTCTAATCCCACTATCCACATTCTCTTATTAGTTCTACTATACTAACCAAACTGTACTGTACTAACATGGCAAATTGCTCCACATTTACTTACAGAAGTAACTTCCATCTTCTTCCTCCTCCTTCTTTATTAGTTTCTCTTGGAATCCTTCATTTTGTAGATCTATGGGGGTGACGTGTCCCTCTTCTGCTGACTGCATTATTAAAAGATCTGACAGGCAGACGGACAGATAGACAAATGTACTTTATTTATTCCCTATTAAAGAGAAATCCAGGAAAACTCTTTCAGACTGTTTTAACTGTTTATTTTTAATGCTGTGAGGCTGTAAACAGAGTGAAAATTTTGAAACTATTGTGGGACTGAGCAGCATCAGACAGAAAAGACTTCTAATAGAACTTTTTGGGTTGGTTTCACAGACAGGGATTAAGCCTAGTCCTAGACTACACAGCATTTTGAATGGAGATTCTCTATTTAAACCTAAATGTAGTCCTGGACTATAAACCTTAATCCCTGTCTGGGAAACAACCCTTTGAGTTTGGTGGAAGTGGTTTTGTGGCCCAAAGTGAAATGATGAAGTCTGATGTTCTTTACATCTAGTTTCTCATCCACTCCCAATAACAGTGCTGTACTAATACTTTTAACTTTTACTATAAACCTGTAAAACAACCTGTAAACAAAGCTACAAGAACTCGCTGTTTCTATCAAACATTAAACACTGTAAACAAAGCTGAAAATGTGACGCGTTTATATCAAAATGTTACATTTAATAATGAATAAACTCTGAATCCGTTACAATCGACTGATTCGTCGGTTCAATGAATCGGTTCATCAGTACTGAATCATGTGTGATGCTAACAGTTAGTGGAGCAGCTAATAGTTTGTTTGTTTAAATAAAACTGGAGATAAAGCTCCTCAAATCCTCACAGTGATGTTTTATTATAAACTCTAGTTTTATTATTAATTAGAATGTGGTTATAATTAAATATAAGGGTTATAATTAAATACATATTTTACTTACAGATGAGGCTCTACAGTACAAACACAGCAGCTTCTTGTTCTTCTTATGATGTTTAATGGCGGTTGGCAGAACAACTTAAGACGCACCAGCGCCACCAACTGGACTGGAGTTGAACAGCAGCTTAGCAGTAAAACATCTCCATTAGCACATCTGTATTAGTGGTGTGCGATACTGCAACATTTGGTAACATCCGATTGAACGACTCTTTGAAATGAACTAAAGGAACCGAGTCGCTCCTCTAGTATAAGGATAAATAATTAAGGAATAAACTTGTTTAATGATGTTAAATCTGATTGGTTCATGGCGTTTGTGTTTTAAAGCAGAAACAAACACAGGCACATCTCTGTACAAGAGAATATTTTTCTGAAACTAAATAAATAAAGTAAATAAATGGAATTTGTTTGTAGATGTGATTCCAGTATACAGTATTTGTTTGGGTTTAGAATGTAACGTGAAAGTAAAGTAATGAGGAACGAGATTATATTTTCCAGGATGTAATGAGTAAAGTAATCCCATTACAATTTTAGTTAAGTACCCTTATAGCACATCTACATCTCTGAGACGTCTGTTGGATGTAACCCAGTTGGTCTGGAATACGTATTTAATAGAGCGTTTGCTCATCTGCAATACGTCTCTGATACGTCACTGGCGGATCGTGGAAGATCTTCAGCTGCTGCGTTCCAGATCAATCTAACTACATCATCATGCCTGCATCTCAGAGACGCTTATGAGAGCTATCCGAGACCATCTAATAGAGCGCTTATTCATCTGTAATACATCTCCTAAATATCAGGCTTGGATGCTGAAATGGCGTTCACATGCTGTATTCCAGACTTATGTGTACAGTATAGCTAAAATACAGCGTCTGAATGTAATTGAATGTGTGTGTGCACTCCCCTCTCATGTACTGCTTTAATAATAATAATAAGAATAAGAATAAGAATAATAGATAATACAGATAATATATCTATAAACAACAGACATTATAATCAGGGGTAGTAACATTCTTATTTATTATTGTTCCTTATATTATAATTATACATTATAATAATAATAATTACGATGAACACAAATAACAAAACAAAAATAACAATTAACTACTAAATAAAATGTAATTTAAAGTTTTCTTTCTTGTTGCCAGCCGCAAGTAATCTTTTAAGCAGTTCTCCGCTTCTGCTTCAGTTGGCGCTGGCAGCACTGGATTTTTCATCGCGGCAGCTGTATGTGAGAAACAAACAGTATTAAAAGAGTCACAAAATAAGTGCTACACTTATGTTATATTAAAGTGGATAAATGGCGCTGTATGTAAGCAAAACGTAGCCTAATCTGACAAAAGGGCATGGTTTTAAACATGACGTTGCTGTCGGGGTCTTCTTTATTTGTATTTTTTTAAGATTAAAAGGGACATTGAAGGTTAAATTTGCTGACAGCTTTACCCCATTTGAAGTAAAGTCGATTTTTTGTACAAATTACACAAATTGTATCCTATGTGCTTTGACAACACATGAAAACCACATGACCAATAGCCGGCAGTAAAACGCTGTGACTGACCTGTAGCGAGAAAAGACTCCTGAGGAGGATGACACGTGGCGGAGATCAGCTTTCTAAACGGTAGGTTTCAGTTTGTAAACTAAATGAATGAATAAATAAATGTGACTTATCAATGTGTTTATCATTACAGTTTAGGTATATGAATACGTGAGTGCAGTTTGGACATGTTTGTAGAATTATCAGTGTGAGTCACCAGGTGCATTGTGGCAAAAGTTTGTGGTGTACCCCTCAGCAGGACCAGTATCTGCTCCTTTGTGCAAGGAGGAACAGGATAAGCACTGCCAGAGCCCTACAAAATGAACTCGAGCAGGCCACTGGTGTGAATGTGTCTGACCAAACAATCAAAACAGGCTTCATGAGGGTGGCCTGAAGGCCCCACGTCCTGTAGTGGGCCCTGTGCTCACAGCCCAGCACCGTAGAGCTCGATTGGCATTTGCCATAGAACACCGGAATTGGCAGATCCGCCACTGGCGCCCAGTGGGTCCTGGGTTCCTCCTGGTGCACGACAGTGCCCGGCCTCATGTGACGAGAGTATGACTTTGAATTCAACCTTCTCTAGGATGATAATTATCATTTCCATTAATCTATGTGGCATCCTTTCGTTCCTAACACATTACCCAGTCCATATCAGGAAAGATAATCTGCATTATTTTTTTTCTCCCATTGAGATCTGATGTGTAGGCTCCATATAAACATTCTGATTGTTTCTTTAGGTGTAAATTGTTTATCTTGACTTACCAATAATAACTTGTCCACATGCGGTTTGTTTTAGACCTCGCTTGTCTCCCCTGCCGCACCAGTTAAGGCTTTTCGCAAGGTTGGGGGTGAACACCTTGCTGGCAATTCTCCAGATTGTCTTTTTCATGGTATGTCCACCACTTAGTGACAGCATGTTAATCTGAAATAATGCACAGTAATAGAAATGTATAAACTTCATACATTTTGTTGTTACTATTAAATGTCTTATTTGCATTTTATTTAAAGGTTTTTTTTAATTAAGTATGAATCCGTATATATAAAGTTACATTCTCCCATTGTCATTCACCCAAATGTTATTTGTATTTTTTTTTTCTTGCATTTGTAGTACATTTTTAAAGTTAAGGCTATCATACACTTAAAAATATAAAACAACAGGAAATATTTGTGAATACTTTGTGAATCTTGTCATGGTCTTATTTGATGGAAAATAATTGATAAATGAGCTTTACCATCCTTTGCTTCAGTCCGTTGCTCAGAAGCCTTTCTTCTAAATTTTCTAGGGCTTCTACTGAATCCAGAGGGATGACATTCAAGTCTTCATCATCTTGCTGTTGTGGGGGCAAAATTCGACGACCACCCACAAGAGATTCTACAAGAGATGTCAGGTAATTTATCTTCAGGTCCATCTCTCTCAGTGCCTCCAGGACAGTTCTGTCTACAGCTGCAAAATAAAAAAAATATCTTTTTACAAGATCTAGTCCATTTTCTATTCATGATTAATGTGTTGTAGGGCTGTTCATTCTAACTGATCAAACTTACGTGCGCACTGATTGGGTATGAACCGCCTTGACAGTCCCTGCTGTATGGTGGGTGCTGTTAAAGCAGAAATTAAAATGAAAAAGTTCACTCTACAGAAGATGCATTTTGCAACCTAAGACGTTGTTCTTACCTATAATATTTATGTATTAATAAACTGATAAATTGCTTTTCTCCTTCTTCAGTAAACTCACCGTTGACATGAGGTAGGACGCCCTGGCCTTGTCCTGTCCCTTGAGAAGCATCTGCCCATGTACACTGGTTGGACATGGGCCACCTTGATGGATCTCGTTGCTGTTAACAGCGAATAAAAAATTAGAAAATACATGACTTTTTTTTTTCTTTTTTCTTTATTTATTTTGTAAACATTTTTACTGCAAACCCTTTGGAATTGTCTATATTTCTGCATAAATTTGACCTAAAACTTCATCCGGTTTTCACACAAGTCCTAATAGTAGATAGGGAGATTCAAATCAAACAAATAAGACAAATATTAGACTTGGTCATTTATTTATTGAGGAAAATGATCCAATATAACATACAACCCCTGGCAAAAATTATGGAATCACCACTCTTGGAAGATGTTCTGTCAATTGTTTAATTTTGTAGAAAAAAAAAAAATCACAGACATGCCACAAAACTATCATTTTTCAAAATGTCAACCTTCTGGCATTAAGAAACAATAAAAAAAAGAAACAAATATAATAGTTGTGGTCAGTCACAATTGCTTTTTTTAGATCAAGTAGAGGAAAAAAATATGGAATCACTCAAATCTGAGGAAAAAATTTTGGAATCACTCTGTAATTTGCAGTTTAAAAACAAAACATCTGCAGCAGATTAGATTTGCTAATTATTCTTCAGTTTAAAAAGAGTGCTTACACCTCGGAGAGCTGTTGCACAAAGCAGATTGTCATGAATCATGGTTCCAACACAAGATATGTCAGTTGAAACAAATGAGAGGATTATAAAACTCCTTCAAGAAGATAAATCATTGTGGAATGTCGCAAAAGATGTTGGTTGTTCCCAGTAAGCTGTGTTTAAAATCTGGACCAAGTACAAACAAAATGGGAAGGTTGTAAAAGGGAAGCATACTGGTAGACCAAGTAAGACATCAAAGCATCAAGATAGAAAACTTAAAGCAATATGTCTTGAAAACAGAAAATGCACAACAAAACAAATGAGAAACAAGTGACCGGAAAGTGGAGTCAATGTCTGTGACTGAACTGTAAGAAATCACCTAAAAGAAATGGGATTTACATACAGAAAAGCCAAACAAAAGCCATCATTAACACCTAAAAAGAAAAGAACAAGGTTAAAGAAGGCTAAAGAAAAGCAATCGTGGACTGTGGGTGACTGGATAAAAGTGATCTTCAGTGATGAATCGCGAATCTGCATTGGGCAAGGTGATGATGCTGGAACTTTTGTTTGGTGTCTGTCCAATGAAATTTATGAAGATAACTGCCTAAAGAAAACATGTTAATTTCCACAGTTGTTGATGATATGGGCCTGCATGTCGGGTAAAGGCACAGGGGAGATGGTCTTCAATAAATGCCAAAGTCCACATTGAAATTTTGGACGCTTTTCTTATTCCATCAGTTGAAAGGATGTTTGGTGATGATGACTTCATTTTTCAAGATGATAATGCATCTTGCCATAGGGCAAAGGACGTGAAAAATTTCCTTCAAGAAAACATATAATGTCAATGGCATGGCCTGCAAATAGTCAGGATCTCAATCCATTTGAAAATCTCTGGTGGAAATTGAAGAAAATGGTCAATGACAAGGTTCCAACCTGCAAAGCTGATCTGGCAACAGCAAGAGACAGTTGAAGGCAGATTGATGAAGAATACTGTTTGTCATTAGTTAACTCCATGCCTCAGAGAGTTTAAACCATTATAAAAGCCAGAGGTGGTGCAACAAAGTAATAATGGTGCAGTGTTTTCTAATGATTCCATAATTTTTTCCTCAGATTTGAGTGATTCCATATTTTTTTCCTCTACTTGATCTAAAAAAAAGCAATTGTGACTGACCACAACTATTATATTTGTTTCTTTTTTTATTGTTTCTTAATGCCAGAGGGTTGACAGTTTGAGAAATGATAGTTTTGTGGCATGTCTGTGATTTATTTTTTTTCTACAAAATTAAACAATTGAAAGAACATCTTCCAAGAGTGGTGATTCCATAATTTTTGCCAGGGGTTGTATATGTGAGTGAATCTTCAGGATTAGCAGATAATTTGAAGGTGAAATTAGAGTCAGGTGTTTTCAATCAATGGGATGACAATCAGGTATGAGTGGGCACCCTGTTTTATTTAAAGAACAGGGATCTATCAAAGTCTGATCTTCACAGCACACATTTGTGGAAGTGTATCATGGCACAAACAAAGAAGATTTCTGAGAGAAGTCATTGATTCTCATCAGGCTGGAAAGGGTTACAAAACCATCTCTAAAGAGTTTGGACTCCACCAATCCACAGTCAGACAGGTTGTGTACAAATGTTGGAAATTCAAGACCATTATTACCTTCCCCAGGAGTGGTCGACCAACAGTGATCATGACAAGAGCAAGGCGTGTAATAGTCGGCGAGGTCACGAAGGAACCCAAGGTAACTTATAAGCAACTACAGGTCTTTCTCACATTGGCTAATGTTGTTCATGAGTCCACCATCAGGAGAACACTGAACAACAGTGGTGTGCATGGCAGGGTTGCAAGGAGAAAGCCACTGCTCTCCAAAAAGAACATTGCTGCTCGTCTGCAGTTTGCTAAAGATAAAGAAGACAAGCCAGAAGGCTACTGGAACAATGGAACAGATCTTTTTGGTTTAAATGAGAAGCGTTATGTTTGGAGAAAGGAAAACACTGCATTCCAGCATAAAAACCTTATCCCATCTGTGAAACACGGTGGTGGTAGTATCATGGTTTAGGCCTTTTTTGCTGCATCTGCAAGAGAATGTGGGTCACGCAGCAAGACAACAACCAGAAGCACACAAGTCATTTTACCAAAGAATAGTTAAAGAAGAATAAAGTTAATGTTTTGGAATGGCCAAGTCAAAGTCCCGATATTAATGCAATAATGTTGTGGATGGACCTGAAGCAAGCGGTTCATGTGAGGAAACCCACCAACATAACAGAGTTGAAGCTGTGAAGTTGTACGGAGGAATGGGTTAAAACTCCTCCAAGCCGATGTGCAGGACTAATCAGGAGTTTTCGGAAACGTTTAGTTGCAGTTATTGCTGCACAAAGGGGTCACACCAGATACTGAAAGCAAAGGTTCACATACTTTTACCACTCATAGATCTGTAACATTGTCATTTTTTTATTGAAGAAAATGGTCCAAAGTCTAATATTTGTGTTTCATTTGTTTGATATGGTTCTCCTTATCTACTTGTAGGACTTGTGTGAAAAGCTGATGATGTTTTAAGTCAAATGTATGCAGAAATATAAAATTCTAAAGGGTTTCAAGCACCACTGTAGTTTTGGTTTTGATAAGGCATGATGAGAAAATTAGCTTGGTTACGGCAATTATGGCACATTCTGTGCTTTTGAGAATGCTTGATTTTTATTATTTGCATTTCAGCGACTTCAGGCATCATTCTTACCTGTAGTGTTAACGTATTAATACCCAACTGAAAAATTGCTTTTCTCCTTCTTCAGTAAACTCACCATTGACATGAGGTAGAACCCCCTGGCCTTGTCCTGTACACTGGTCAGAAATGGGCCACCTTGATGGCTCTTGTTGCATGGTATATGCTGTTTACAGGGAATAAAAAAAAAGATACTCAGAACATGTGTGACTCTAGTTTTGTTTTGACTGGGCATGATGAGAAAATTAGCTTGGTTATGGTGATTATGGCTCATCCTGTGTGTCACAAGAAGACTAACTAACCTGGGCCCAGATTCTTAAAAGAATCTTGGTGTAAAGATAAACTTAACTGGTAGAGCAAGCATCACACTAAACACACACTCTGACAGTTAAGATTATCTTAACGCTATTTTAAGCATCATATTCATGCTCAGATGCTTTTGAGATTAAAAGTGTACTTAACTGTCATAGCTGTATGGTGGGTGCTGTTAATGGAGAAATAAAAATAAAAATGGTTACTCTACAGAAAATGCCTGACTTTTATTTTTAGTATTTTAGCTACCTAAAGTGTCATTGTTAACTATATTATTCATGTATTAATGCCCAACTGGATAAAAAAATATTTTTCTGCTTCTTCAGTAAACTCACCACTGACATGAGGTAGAACACCCTGGCCTTGTGCTGTCCCATGAGAAGCATCTGCCCATGTACACTGGTTGGACATAGGCCACCTTGATGCATCTTGTTGCATGGTAGGTGCTGTTTACAGAAAATTAAAATAAAAAATGACTTTGTGATATTACATTTTTTCCATATCACCCACCTCTAACTCTGAGATTATTTATTTATAGTTTTGGTATTGACAGAGCATGACTAGATTAGTTTGGTTATGACAATTATGGCTCAATTATGGAATGTCACAAGAAGACTAACTAACCTGGGCCAAGATTCCCAAAAGGATCTTAGTGTTAAGATTATCTTAACTTGTAGAGCGAGCATTACACTTAAGACTTACGCTCTACTAGTTAACATTCATAAACACTAATTTAAGAATCATATTCATGCTAAGATGCTTTTAAAAACCCCATGCCTGCTTTATAACTAACTCACATGGCTGTTAAGTCCTGTGTTTAGTTAATAATTGCTCGTTAACCGCAGGACTTCTCATGAATTAAAAAAAAAATTCACCATGTGTATTGTCATGATAGAAACTATTTGCAGTGCTATGTCCAGCTTTATTAGCTGATACAGCCCCATCTATTTAAAGCCAAGAGTGATGATTTTGTACACTAGCATTTTATTTTTAAACAGGCCACTAAAGTGGATACTAAACAAAGCAACCAGCAGCTAAGCAGCCCCTTAAAACACTTACTGTACTGAATTACTAAAAATGAAAGTTCCAAATCTTTAAGGGCCTAGATAGTATACAAAATGTATAGAATTTAGAGAATTAAACATTCTCTCTGACTGAGGAACAAATTGGGTAATCTTAAAAAATAAATCACAAGTTTGTTGTGTGCTCATGTTAGCTTCAAATCAGAAGTGCTTCTTGGTAAATAGCTTACCATAGAATCCTGTACTTAATGTTGATGCCTTGAAGTCTCAGTTGTAATTTGACGTATGTAACTATGATCCCAATTTATCCTTGGCGTAAAAGTAATCTATTGTTCCAAATGCACAAACACTTTCAAATTGCAAATTTCACATCTTTTTATGGCAAACTAGCATTGACATTATGATAACATCAACTTTTTTCTTAAATGTAATAAGAAATTCCTTGAATGTTGTCTTTGTTGTGTTTAACATTTGGGAGCCCTTGGTAAGTGAAAATAAGTACAGATACTCTACAGAGAACACAATTACTATTTTGGCTGAATTTAACATGTTGGAAAAAAGTAAACATAAAATGTGGCCTGACATACAATTGTCCCCTGCTTCTGATTTGTCGTCATTTAGGACAGTGTTGCTGTGGTGATCCATGTGTTGAATAAAGCAGAAAAGACCGGGTAAGTATTATGTTTTTTTTTCAGAAGTGCCAATATCTATAGTGGACAACAGTCATTTCCTTTATGTGGGGAAACAAAAATGGCTTTCTGATCATTAACGAAACATGATATTAACAAGTTGGATTGATGACGTCTGGATGTTCTATTTGCATAATGAGATTGATACTACTATTTTATTAAAACAGAGGTTTTTACTTGAGTCATAAGACTTGGACTCAACTCATGAATAGATGGTTTCATGAGCAACGTTACTAAAAAGATGTGCGCTCATTTTGGCAACAGAAGTTGAGATTTATTCCATTGATCCACTGTGTTAATCAGTGGAATAAATCAATAATACAGGACAACATATCTTAATGTATATTAGCTTCTTAAAGTTTGTACTGAGTGATGATACAGATGCACAGATTTATGGGTTTAAATAAATCTCAAAATAGAAATGTAGTTAGCCTTGTTTAGTTTAGCCTAAAACAGTCAGGTTTTTATTGAGAATAACACAAAATGGATTTGTTCCCTCGGCTAGCATGGGTCAGTGAGTGAATGCTTCACTTCTGTTGCCAGAATGCGCACTCATCTTCGCGACAACTTTGAAAGGGTCTATTTGATGACAAGTCAATTGAGACTCGACTTGACAAAATCAAAAAAGACCCTCAACTGGACTCATAACAGGAGTTGATATCCAAGTTCAAGACCCAAAATGGAAGAACCATGAGAGGCATTTGACTGCAAACAGGACTTTACACAGTCTATGGAAGCATATCAGTATTATGTTTTATGGAATGTGTGGCAGATATTTCTGATTTAATAGTCCGTGTTAGCTGACCATAGGCTGTCTTCCTTATTCCGCTACGCCCACGCCACAAAGAGTTTGTTTCTTCCGCCTTTGCGTTAGAATTTCCGGTCATATCATATCAGATGGTTTACGGTCGTATCGTATTCAAAGTGAATGCAGTCTAAAGTAGGCTTCTGCTGTGGACACTGATTATAAAGTAGCTAGCTATGCTAACCCAACATTCCAACAGATTTCCAACACAACACACAAATAATAAAGTGTTGTAGGGCACCATATCTAAAGAAGAAGAGGACCTGCATCTATGGGTTAAGGAGCTAAATTTACATTTAAATTTAACAAACGTCCACACGTCTATTGTTATTATTTTGTGGATGGGGAAACTTGGTTATGAAGCTCCAGTGAAAAGGACACGTCAGGTGTTTGTGAAGCTATCTGGTAAGATATTAGCCTAAGAGAGATCCTTGCCAAGAGCCTCGCAAGCATAATAACATAATTACTCTGGGTAAGGACGTGGTCTTGGTTTCCCCACCACAAAATGGTAAGAGCAGACGTGTGGATGTTTGGGTGGATGTTTTAAATTTAGCAACTTCAACCACAGACGCAGCTCCTCTTCTTTGGAAGACTGTGGATGTGGCTTCTTTGGATGGTTATATGGTGCTCCACAACACTTCAATCTTTTTGTGTTGTGTTCATAACACTATTGTTCAAGTGGAATTCTCCTCCTCTTCCAATTATTCAACTAGAATCTGTGCGACGAAACCAAGCTGAAATTAGTTTCTTATTCTTATTTTTTATTCTTACCTTTCATTTAGGCACCAGAACGTAACTGCTGTATCGTTTAAAGAGGAACGGAAAATTAGAAAAATAAGCTGGTGAATTGGACGTGAATTTTTATAATTGCTCGTAGCTCAGCCTTGTTTTGTCAACCAGACTGATAAACCAAATAACTTGGCAACACGTTTTCAAAGACATTTTGTCACAGAATGAGTGTAGTAGGCTAAAATATGTAATTGCAAAAAGGAGAGGTGCTATTTCCTTTTAATATTTCAATTTTGTCATCTTTCTAGCTTGGTGTTGTCTATGATAATAGAAACATATAAAAACATTATTAGAGAGTGCAAATGCATATAAGGTGAATTATCATTTTGACGTCATTATTGTGTAATCATAAGGCATGAATATGCAGTTCTGGAAATGCGTTGTAATTAAAATGCATTTATAATTAAATTGTTAATTTAATTATCAATTGAATTTAATTAATCATTTGTGTAAATGAAATGTCAATAGTGCATCAAATGGCAAATTTAAATGTTAAAACTGAATTTGAATTATCATTTGGAGACCAACATTGAGTGGGAAATTTAAATTCAAACATACACTATATTGCCAAAAGTATTCACTCACCCACGCAAATCATTGAATTCAGGTGTTCCAATCCCTTCCATGGCCACAGGTGTATAAAACCAAGCACCTAGGCATGCAGACTGCTTCTACAAACATTTGTGAAAGAATGGATCGCTCTCAGGAGCTCAGTGAACTCCAGCATGGTACCGTTATAGGATGCCACCTGTGCAACAAGTCCTGTCGTGAAATTTCCTCGCTGCTAAATATTCCACAGTCGACTGTCAGTGGTATTATAACAAAGTGGAAGCGATTGGGAACGACAGCAACTCAGCCACGAAGTGGTAGGCCTTGTAAAATGACGGGGTCAGCAGATGCTGGGGCGCATAGTGCGCAGAGGTCACCAACTTTCTGCAGAGTCAAGCGCTATAGACCTCCAAACTTCATGTGGCCTTCAGATTAGCTCAAGAACAGTGTGTAGAGCTTCATGGAATTGGTTTCCATGGCCGAGCAGATGCATCCAAACCTTACATCACCAAGCGCAATGCAAAGCGTCGGATGCAGTGGTGTAAAGCACACCTCCACTGGACTCTAGAGCAGTGGAGACGTGTTCTCTGGAGTGACGAATCACGCTTTTCCGTCTGGCAATCCGATGGACGAGTCTTGGTTTGGCGGTTGCCAGGAGAACGGTACTCGTCTGTCTGCATTGTGCCGAGTGTAAGGTTTGGTGGAGGGGGGATTATGGTGTGGAGTTGTTTTTCAGGATTTGGGCTCTTAATGCTTCAGCAAACCAAGAGATTTTGGCCAATTTCATGCTCCCAACTTTGCAGGAACAGTTTGGGGATGGCCTCTTCCTGTTCCAACATGACTGCGCACCAGTGCACAAAGCAAGGTCCATAAAGACATAGATGAGTGAGTTTGGTGTGGAAGAACTTGACTGGCCTGCACAGAGTCCTGACCTCAACCCGACAGAACACCTTTGGGATGAATTAGAGCGGAGACTGTGAGCCAGGCCTTCTCGTCCAACATCAGTGTCTGGCCTCACAAATGCGCTTCTGGAAGAATGGTCAAAAATTCCCATAAACACACTCCTAAACCTTGTGAAAAGCTTTCCCAGAAGAGTTGAAGCTGTTATAGCTGCAAAGGGTGGGCCCACATCATATTAAACCCTATGGATTAAGAATAGGACGTCACTCAAGTTCATATGCGTGCGAAAGGGAGATGAGCGAATACTTTTGGCAATATAGTGTAAGAATACATTTTACATATTATATTTTCATTAGATTTTTGCTACTGATCTGCTTCCATATACATAAACAGTCTGAACTGGTCCTGATGATGAGGGAGATTTCTACTGCCATCATCACATTGCTTTTTCAGCTGATTGTAGAATAAACAGTTCTGGCTGAAGGGTTGAGTTGCAGTTGTGAAAGTGTTGGTCTAAACTACTCGACTAAACTACACACTAATAAATAAAGTAATTGTACTTTACTATACTTGGGTATTGTTTTTGGAAGACTTTTGCTTTAGTACAAGAATGTTAGTACAGTATTTGTAATATTTGTACTTTGTCAAGAGCTTACATTTGCTTACATTTTTAATTAGACATTCAAACTACTCTTCCCAAAGGGTGAAGTCCAGGGGAGTTTTACATAACTTTTCCCTTGCCTGATGAGTCTTTTTTTTTTTTCTTTTCTTTTTTTCTTCTTTTTTTTTTTTTTACATTCCTGTCTCTGTAAAATTGAACCCTCTGTAACTCATCTTTGTTCAAAGCCCAATGTTGTGTGCAGTGCAGAGGTACTCTAGGACCAGGATTCCGAAAACTGCTTAAAGGTAACAGGGGAAAATGCATGCTGTTGATTACTTCAGTCATTAGGTTAAAAATACTGAAGTGTTCCTTTTAAATCCACCATTCTAAATGTTTCAGACATTATATACCTTGACTATCTGACAGGTTGTTACACCACTCCTGCTCTGCTCTTCCAGGCTGAAAGGTGCTGGTTAGTGCTAAGAATGCAAAAAAAAAAAAAAATGTCAGGTTTAGAGCGTTGACATTTTTGCAACTCTTTTGTGATGAAAGGTGTAGCTATGGTATGAGATTGTTAGTAGATGACATGCACTGTGGTTGCTTCAACAACAAAAATGTGTGTAGTCTGTGTGGTAGGATCCACACAATTGTAAAATTAAATGCACTAACCGTTATTTTTTGAACCATGTTTCTGTCTTTGTGGTGGGGCTGGGGGCCTTGGTGCATTTGCAAGTTTTTTTACTTTGGCAGGTTGTGGTTCTTCTTCTTGTTCAGAGGAAGAGTATATTTTCTTTCTATAAGAGTACAGTAATAAATTAGCAATAGGTAGTACACACTGCAGAATTGTTTTACAATATGTATAGCACAGTATGCACAGCTCACTTCCTGACTCTCTTTCCCAGAGTTTCTGTGCTGGAGTTTCTTAACTCAGTTTCTGAGTTAAGATCTGATGTGTAGCATGACTTTTTCCAGTTGGCAACAATGTTGTCAAACGACTCTGAGGAGGGCAAAAAAAGAAAAGAGTAGCTTAGATCAGGTATATTATGGTTACAATAATATATTTTTCCATACAGTGTGTGGTCACCAAACTTTTATTATCACCTGATTCATAAAGTATTCGCACGCTGTGCTTGCTCCACCCTTTATCAGGCTGTGGGACCTCTGATTTCCTGAAACTTTTCAAGAGTCGGTTTTCGTCTTTGTAGGGAGGCCACCAGGAGAAGCCATCCTCATACCAAGATTTTGCCACTGGTCCGGTCTGCTCCTCCCCAACAAACTCTACTATGAGGTACATTGCAGGAGCTGCACCATGCCCAACCCCCCCAAAATGACACGTTTTTTCTGACAGAAAGGTACTAATACTTTTGTTATTTTTTTTTAAAGTGAGCTGTAAATAGATGCATTAATAAATTTTTCACACATACTACCATTCACCGTTTGCGATCACAGTTAAAAATATATCATTCTAATATTATTTAATGCAAAACTAGAAGTTTCAGATAATGAGGAAGCTACAAATGTAACACAATTTCCAAAATGTAGATGTATCCAGAGTAATGTGTGTGTGTGTGTGTGTGTGTGTGTGTGTGTGTGTGTGTGTGTGTGTGTGTGTGTGTGTGTGTGTGTTTTATACACACGTTCATTACTCTGGATACATCTACATTTTGGATATTGTGCTACATTTGTAGCTTCCTAATTATCTGAAACTTCTAGTTTTACATTACACACACAATTCTCCACTTATCAAATGTGATGCTTACATTTCAGGGTAAACAAAAATGGTAAACAAAATTGCAGTATTTGATTTATCACTTTTAAAAAATAAAATAAAAAATATTGAATTAATTGAATAGACAGTTTGATATGTAGTTTGCTATATTTAAATCCACATTGTAGTTAGTTTTGGATATAAAAAAATTCTTGCTAGTGATTCCAAACATTATGAAAGGTAGTACACATTTACTGAGTTTTTGCATGCAAGAGTGGAATTGACACAAATTTGTGTTTATATGGAATTAGGAAGGCCTTCCCCTCTATTTGATCAGCTTTGCAGAAATGTATCGTTCTTGTGAGCCCATGAACCAAATATATGCCAAAGGTAGATGATGACAGTGGATAATCAAAGAATGATTCATGCTGCTCAAATCTGCTGTATGCCACAAATACCTCATTCCTGCAAGAGATGATATTTTTAACCTTTGCAACTTTTCCCTCAAGGTAAATATAACTGTTGGCCTGGTCAAGCTTGACAGTGAACTGTGGTGTTACCAGCTTTTTGTATTGGGTTGCACCATAAAAAGGTGAAGGAAGAGGACCAGAGATGCTTTGTCTTAATAAACATATCTCTTTTTCTGGGCTATCTCTCCATGGTACCTCTGACAGTCTTTTTACAATTTGACTGAGTGGGCTGCTAGGTTTTCTAATCATTTTTTTCATTTTACTCAGGTGGTTTTCATATTGGAAGGCACTGAAGCTGTCAAGAACACCGTGATTTTTAACGTCTTGCGCAAGATGCGCTAGATTGTGAACATTGTACGACACAAATTTAGGGCCATAGAGCTGTCCAAAATGAGAAACAAAAAGACCTAGGATGTTATTGGCATATTCAAGATAGTCCTCAATCAGAGTATTGTTGCTAAGGATGAAAATGCCCACAAATAGCAGCAGAAAACTTTGGTACACTGCGGTGCTCAATGTATCTTTGAGCAGAACAGGGCCAGTGTACAATAAAAATTGTCTAAACTCTGTGGCTTTCCACCTGTCAATTTCTCTGAGAGTCCTTGGTCGATGTGCAAACTCAATAGGTACATAGCTTTGGATACCCAGCAGCCTTTCCGTTAATGCGTTTTCCTGAAAGTTGGACAGCCTACAAGTGAGAGCACCTAACTTCAGCCACAGGTACAGAAGTCGCCGCATGACACCTAGGCACACAAGGTGCATGTAATCAAGAAGGAACCCAGATACCATTCCCAGAGATGTCTTTTCTAGAGCTGAAATACCATGGTGGTGATCCAAATCGGTCTTATCCCTGAAACTTTGATCTGTCCGTTGTGGCAGGTCGGTTCTAGGATACGTCATTCTGTTGTCTATGTAAACGCCTTCCTGTGTGCATTTCTCACACCCATGGTACCCTGTGTGATCTTTTATACACTTGATAAAAGCACGAGCTGGGGCATCACAGACCATTGAAGAAAGCTGCAAAGTTAACCTTACTCCCTCAAAGTCAAACCCCTCAGCAAGCTTGGCTATCTCTAATGCAAAGTCATCAAGAAACTCGTTTGGTGAATTAGGCTTTCTTTCACCACAAAACAGCCCAATTGTCACTGGCTCATGATGTGGCAAGTTAATAACAGTGCCAAGGATGGGCCACAGCTGTGTTGGTGAGCTTTTGAAAAGTGGTAGCCCATCAATATTGACTTGAAGTTTCAGGTGTTTTGTATTGGTCACTAAACCCTTGTTTTTTTGCAGAATGTGTGTAATTGATTGGAGCACACCAAAGTAGTAGTACTGACCACCGGCTTTATCCTGAATTGCAAGATCATTTGATCTTGCTGTACTCAAGAGTGTCCTGGCATCTTTTGGCAAGATTGAGTGATACTTGCCAAGGAAATCTAGCAGTGCATTTATTAGGGGGCCTGTGGTAGCCTAGTGGGTAGGGCTTTGGGCTATCAACCGGAAGATTGGCGGTTCAAATCCTGGCTCTGCTATGTAGCCACTGTTGGGTCCTTGAGCAAGGACCTTAACCCTGTCTGCTCCAGGGGCGCCGTAAGTTGGCTGACCCTGCGCTCTGACCCCAGCTTCCAACACCAGCTGGGATATGCGAAGAAAGAATTTCATTGTACTGTACATCTGTATATGTATATATGACAAATAAAGGATATCTTTCTTTATTGCACTGTGCGTGATGTGGTGTTGAATTGCCCATTTTGCTAGTTCATCATGCAAAGAATCAAACTCCAGTTCTGACTCTGATCCAGAATCAAAGTCCTCACAGTCAAAAAATACATCATTAGTAATGCAACTGAGGTCATTATTACACACAGCAGATTGGCAATCCATCAACTCCAAATCATCATCATCGTGGTCTTCGTCTTCAAGTAGAGCATTGTTTTCCATTTCTGAATCAATGCTCTGCCCCCCCCCCCTTGTGCCTGAATTGACTCTAAGTCTCGATCAACCCATGCTTTTGCTTTTCGCCTAAGTGTCCAGTAAGATGGTTTTCTGCAAGTCATTCTGTACAGTTAGACAAAAGATACAAAACAGAATCATTGTCACATTCAATGTATGTTATTAAAGTTATTAAAGGATCTATTGCTTGTTCATTACATACCTTAGTCTTCTGCGCACCTGTCTTGCTAGTGAACCTGATTATAAGAAGACAACTGTGAGTAATTGTATAAAAAAAGGTTAATATGGTAAATAATCCATACTCCTTTGATAAGTGTACTCACTTAAAAAATATATGGTTCTTCAAGGGTTCTTTAGTAAAGTGAATGACCATGAGCATTAAGGACCTATATACTGTAGAATGGAGAATTCGTTATACGTTTCTATTTAGCACCAAGAGGGTGCTTGTAGTGTTACAATGTCAAGCTTGTAACAATAGAAGAACCCTTTTGGTGCTATATAGAACCATGCACAACACAATCTCCATCAATCTAAAGAACCATTTCACTATGCAAAGAACACATTATTCAGCGTTGTCCAGACTTATCCACAACTGGCCAGTTAACTGCTGGATTTCTTTCCAGACAAGCCAGAGCACATCAGGTTAACTGTTTAAAGACTGAGGCCATCTGATTACACAAGTAGAAGTTCAGAATTGACACTTCTAACTAACAAATATCAAAAATATTTCCGGCTAACGCTATAGCTAGTTTTTTTTTTAGCTTCAAGCTAAAGTAATGCTAGCCAAGTTAGCTAGCTAGTTCTACTTACTTTGTAAATTGGGGGGGTGTATGCAAACAGGAGTGTAACTTATACTCAGGGAAGATGTAAAAAAAAAATCAGTCGAATTATTATATACAAAAAGCAACTATTTGCTACAATAAATCGATGGCTTTGACGGGTAGAAGAGCAGCGTCTCAGGCTATAGCTTACAAAACCATTGAGTGTCCGTTAACTGGTTAGCTCGCGCTAACCTTTTAAATTCGCCACGAAGATTCTAATTTATCCACACGCACAGTTAGTGTTTCGTGCTTGAGCTATAACTCCTAATGAGATGATTCATTAGTTCAGTGTTGGTATAAAAAGTGAGAACTTCAAAATATACAGGGATATGGATTTTAAATGCCAGGATTGGTAATCACTGGACTCCATTTCATGCCACCTACAGTCTGTAAATATTTCACTTTAAGTTAAACGTATTTGGTCGTTTCTAAGACAAAGTTGTTCTCTCCCTCATTGAATGCTAGTGGAATTCTTTAACGCGTACATATCGTAAGATGGTTCTCCAGTCTTATCCATAAATGGCTAGTGTAGCTGCAGGTTTAAACATCAACTAATGCCTAGTTCACACTACACGATTTTTGGCCAGATTTCGCTCGGCGACTGGTCGGCGATTGATTTTCCGGGTCGGGAGCAACTCAGCGTTCGCTCGGCGATCAAAACTCGGCTCTCAGTCGCTATGTGTGAACTATCCAACAACTCGACCCGACCGGCTCGCCGAGCGCTCGGCGACTGGATCGAGTTTTCTAGCAAGCCAGATATCTGATCTCAGATGTACGACTGGAAATGAGTGACATGTCGAACAGCCAATGAGAACGCAGGATACAGCGTGAGGGGAAATGCAGGAGAGGATATAGTTTATATCAGGATACACCGGCACACACACGCGTTTTACAGTATTTCTGATTTGATCCTCTACAAAAACATAACACCCACGCTGCATTACAAAATTATTAATTAACCTCCAACTTACTACAGAACCATCTATACTGTTTGTGTTGCCAAATCCACTCAGATTCATTTATTTTCCTCTTTGATTTTACGCTGCACATCAGCTCACAAACTTTGATCACTCGCTACTTGTTGACGTGCATTTTTGGACGTGGTATCATTAAACCCCTCGACACTTCTCGCGTTTGTTCTCGTGACTAAACGTAGAGAAGCTCACCTGCGATTCCAGTTGGTGATGGATCGTGTAGTGTGAAACCCCCGATCGCCGATCAGTCGTGTAGTGTGAAATATACACTGACTGAAAGACTCCCGAGTGCAAAAGATTCAGTCGTGTAGTGTGAACTGTACAGCGACCTGACGACTGGGAAAGTCGTGTAGTGTGAACTTGGCATAAGCTGAAACATACCTGGTTCCTTATCAGTTGGTCTAATTGAAATTAAATGGCAACATGATTTAAAATGATAAAATTAGGTGTGCTTGCCTAAGGCATATGCATGCTTATCGTGTTAACCAAACTACACGTGCTTATGCATGCAAGTATTAAGAGCATATGAGATTAGATGCGTTAGTATAAGAACATGTATTTATATCAAAGGCAGGTTGTCCTTCTGTAGTCGGTGTCACGCCAATATTAGTAACTAGGTTGAAGCTGGATTGCTCTCTGACAGACCCATAGTTTTTCCTGAAGCTGTAAATCTTTTTGTGAAAATATTCAGAACAAAATATGAATGCCAACATTGGGCATTACATGTACATAAATTTAGGATGGTTCTTGGTGTTTTTTCCATCAAATATGTACATTTTTCTTAGTAACAGGGAAGCTTCTTGTCTTCATTTCATAGCTTTCATTTAATGTGACGTCAACAGCTCCCTTAATTCCTAAGCTCCATTAATTATCAAATGTTTTCTAATGCCTGAAAAATTATGTGCAATCTCTCTTTGTCCTGTTTGCAGAACTTGGGTGGTTGTGGAGAATCAGATGACTGGTCTCTTCCAGACATTGGTTGTGAGATCTTTGGCAAATACAGACACCCTTCTAGTGAAAGGACCTCACTTCCGCTGAAGAGAAAGAAGTTGGTTCATGACTCCTAGGCACACAGGGTGCATGTAGGTAACTCCTGTGTATAAATCTGAAATGTTTTGGTTCTCAGCCTACCTGAGCACAAATCACTGCCAAATACTCAGTTTTAGTCATTTGTTTTGATTGATCTAAGAGATTAGAATTTGTTTCTCTAACTTTGCTGATCCTGAGATCAGCTGATCAGATCATATTATTCACATTTAGCAGATTGATAGAGGCCCCTCAGTCACAGGGTCACGCAGATTAGTTATTCTAGGCTAGCGCAGGGGTGCACAACTCCAGTCCTGGAGGGTTGGTCTCCAGCAAAGCTTGGTAGTTGCCCTACTCAAACACACCTGATTTAACTTATCAGTTAATTACCAGACAAAGTGGGTGTATTTCAGTAGGGCAACTCCCAAACTTTGCTGGAGACCAACCCTCCAGGACTGGAGTTGTGCACCCCTGTGCTAGATGGAAATACAGACTTTGTGCAGGGCTGCAGAAACGCCCATGTTTATTTGGCTGCATGTGCAGAGCCACGTAAACATGGGGGAGGGTTGGGGGGGGCAGTCTGGCCTTTTTTTCCCTTTTCTTTTTATTTATTTTTTTGGTAGGTGCTCTACTGGATTAAAACCTGGTAACTAGGAAGCCCACTAAAGAACACTAAACTCATGTTCATAAAATCAAATCACGCTGGAAGTCATTACAAGATGGTAAACTGGTCATGAAAGGGTGCACATGGTCAGCAACAACACTCAAATAGTCTGTGGTATTCAAGTAATGAATGAATGAATTGATATAAATAGACCCAAAGTATGCAAAGAGGCTGCAGTGGGCACAGGCTCACCAAAACTGGACAGTTGAAGACTGAGAAAACATAGCCTGGTCTGATGAAACATAATTTCTGCTGAGGTACACAGATGGTAGGGTCAGAATTTGACACAGCTTGAATCCATAAACCCAGCCTGCCTTGTGTAGATAGAATGTCACAGACTGTTTGAGTATTGTTGCTGACCATGTGCATCCTTTCATGACCATTTCACTTGCAATTGAACAAACTGATTACAATAATTACAATGACTCCCTTTTTCTTCTTTCTTTATTAGTGACTCAATTTCATTTGTTTGACAGCACTTGGAAATGGATGCTGAAGCTCCAAATCCCAATCCTGGTCACCTTTGGTAAGTTCTCTTGGTCATTTGTATGGTTGTTAACTTGACTATAATGAATGATCTTATTTATAGTTTTTTTCCTTAATGCTGTTATAGTTTCCACTGGTGAATAGATTTCTGTTTTTGAACTGTGATATGAGCTCAATTTTATGGCCCACATACAATGACCAGCTTAGGTTTGCTTTCAGTCTTAAATTATCAATTAATAACAAGCACAAAAGCATTTGCTAAATGTGAATTAAATTTCGATTGGACAGTTTAACCAATAATCGTAACTCTGCAATGCTTCCTCCTGAGCCTCCAACACACTCTCACTCAGCAGATGTTAACAGCTGTAGATCATTCTGAAATGGCAGATGAATGTTAACATTAAACAAAAAGTTTGGAATAAACGTTGCCTGTTACATTTCCTGTTTCAAAAGTGCTCATCAAATCTCAAGCCGTCACATCATAAGATTAAAACTTTGTTGCCATGGTTATCATTTAATTAGACTTCTCACTTTTACTAAGATGATGGTATATAAACAGAACTCCATACAGCTTGGTAATCTCAGACCCTACGGTTTCAACGGAACAAATGTTTGATAGTAAGGTGAGCAAAGCATGTTCTAGTGGACATGCTGCACCAGTCAGAGAAGGAACCTCTCCTCTGACTGGTTATCAATGCCCATTTTCACTGCTCATTTACAAAAAATGCAGAGCTGAACTTCATTGCATAACTCAAAATTGCAGTACTACTTACAAATGAATGAGTTCTGGCTGCTTTGTTAGTTCCATCACTGGCATGCTGAGTAATAAACTTTTACAAAAACCCTTGTGGTTAAGTGAAAGCAGCAGTGTAAACTTTTTTCAGCTCTGTGCAAATTACTGTAGCATGTCACAGTGCTCAAACAATGAGATACTACAGCTATAATTTAGGATTCAGGCATTCCGGAGAGACAAATAGTAAAAATTTTACAAACAACTGACGGTTAATTAAAAGGAAACTCAAATTGCAGTATATCACAGTGCTCAAACACTTCTGAATATTACAGAAACTGTTGGTATGTGTGTGATACAGACAGAAGCTCTGTTAGCCAGCTGATAAAGTAAAAAAAAAAAGGTTAGCTATACTATTTGGGCCCAACTGATGACCGTGACCCAAATGGAGCATTATGTTGGCCAGCTGCAGCAGAGCTCTCACACAGCATCCTTAGTTCAGGTGCTTTATTAAGCTTATGCAGTGGAAGTGAGTTTACACTGCTTTCTTTTAGCTGGAGGGAAGCACAGGCTTTTTTGTCGATGTTACATTTCTCAAAAACTTAAACCTCATTCGAATCCTAAGACATTTAGTTGAATGTTGAAAGTTAAATATAAATAATACAAAGTGTATTTTCCAGATGAAGTGTTTTGTTGCAGCAGTGCACACACACCAATGCACACAGTTATAAGGACACTTCCTTCTACTACTTGTAGAATTTCTACAGTGCACCTTTTTTGTATTGTAAATCTTGCTATTTTTGTTTCTAGGTGAATGCAGACATCATATGTGTTGCCTGTAGCAGCCATGCAAGGGGTTTGAGTTGTCTTGAAAGTTTCTGATGAGTGGAGTTTTAACCCAATTTCCATCTGCTGCACCTGTACTGCATGGATTCTTGACCATTTCTGCATGGTAGTATAAAAACTGCTACCCTCCTCGCTCCTGTAATGCAGACCACATTTACAGCTTCGTAAAGTGTTTAATTACTTTGACTCTTGCTGAACTTAAAATTTGTGCATGTCGCAACACGCATGGAACACATGAGCAAAGAAGAGTGTAACATTTTAAGCGTCTTTGAGTATCTTGAAAAGCGCTATATAAATAAAATGTATTATTATTATTTCTGAAGGCATTGATCTATGCTACTTCTGTTACTATTTGCAATAAAATAAGTGTGCTTACCTTCAACGTGTCTTGCTTCGTTTTCGTTTTGCGAAAAATTTTTGTAAAAAATAATACTTGAATAGACCCATAACAGGGCAGTTGCAACATTCATCGATGTGTAGTAAAATCATTCCTTAACATAATTTTGCAAAGACTTTTTTGGGGCCTGGTATTTGTGTACAGATAGGGTTTTCACTTATTAATGTGGCTGTAAAAATACTACTACCAGTAAAAGGAGATATATATATATTCGAATGTTATAACAAGCCTTTTTATTAATATTGTGATTATTGTGATTAATAATGTTGCAACTGCCCCTTGTTGCAACCGTCCCCACTCTCCCCAAATTGACTGACGGATATAAACGGAAAGGTTTGCGAAGAAATTCATCGGGAAATGATTAATCTGAGTAAGGTAGGTCACGTCTGTCTGCCTGCCTGTATGAACTGATGAGCCCTACGAGCTCGCCCAGTGTAGTTATGTCCTAAGTGCGAGTTAATAAAGAGGTTAAAGAAAAAAAAGTAATAATTCTACCTTCCAGCGTACTGAATACAATACTAACAACTTTTTTCATGTTGTGAGCATATGGTGTGAAAGTTCGACGAGGTCAGAATCCGAACTGGGAAATTGCAGCTCGGGTGAAATGTATGTGTTCAATATGTAGAACGCGGTGATGATGATAAGACCAATGTAAGATCAAGTTAAATGGAACGCGATGCACTTAAGATGTTCCGACCTTTTCCAGACGTCTCTGAGACGTATATGTGCTATCAGGGTTCACATTCACATGTTTTTGCTGTATGTGTTATGTAGATAATATTTAGTTGATTTTATGTATTTTTGACATTTTATTATTATTTAAGTGAAGCTTTTTACAAGTTTAGAGGTTTTGTGTTTAGCTTCACTGTATGTATGGTGCATCATTACACTGTTATACATTATTCTATTTTGTATTAGATGAGATGGTTTGTCTCTGTATTTGTAAATGACAGCTAACAATAATGATCCGACTCTTTTAAGTATTTTGTATAACATATCAAATGTTGGACTTCATCAAAAAGAATCGACTCCTTCAGCTTCCAACTGCTCATTGCTGAGTACTATCAACTTAGTGAATCGACTCTTTTGAGTCTATTCCTGTCGTTCGACTTAAAGAACCGGATTAAAGAATCGACTCATTTGATTCATTTGAACGCGCAGACTCACTCGCTCTCCCGCTGTGAGCTTCTCAAACTGAACTGCGTCTTTCTGTACATGAGGAAGAATCTATGTAGAGATCTCAAATAACATGAACCTGAAGGTATGAACTTACATTGTAGAAAAGAAAAACAAGCCAGTCCTACAAGCACAAATATCCACCTGATAAGTCACCAGAGACCGGCTGTCCAAAGTGGAAGAACGTTCTTTTGGTTTCTGTAGATGTTAAATGAAGATAGTCTCCCAACAATAAGAACTAATTCACAGTTTACAAACAAACAAAATTCAGAATAAACAACAGAAACAGACACAGACTTACTGTCACTTTTAAACTACTACCCTGACTTGTGTTGAGTTCTGAGATCTGCAGTATGATGTTGTTTGGTGTTTGTTGGTGATGAAAAGAAGTGTGGTCTATAGAATCCACAATTAATGTCAACTTCAGTGGTTATACAGTTTGAAAAAGTATTATGGGATGGTCTGTACTAAAATTACACTACAAATTTCTAAATGTTTTAAATGTTGAATCAACATGTTTTCTTCTATTATATCTTAATTAAAAACAACTATTGTGAGATTTATATCCACTTGTTCTGTCTGCATTCCACAGGAGTAAAAAAGTAATAAGTAATGTTTACTCTGAGTACATTTTAAACGAGTTACTTTTTACTTGAGTAGATTTTTAGACTTGTAATTTTACTTGTACTTAGGTAAAATTAATTAAAGTAATAGTACTTTTACTTGAGTACAATATTTTAGTACTCTTTCCACCTCTGTATTGTAGCAATATGGAGACTTTTTGTTTAAATGTACCAACATACCTGAGTGAAATGTTAATGTTCCCAATACATCTGAATACAGAATATCAACAAACTATCAATGTTCAAAGTGTAATTAGCGATATATTATCACTATGGAGACTTTTGATATCCTCAATAGAGCTGAACACAGAATTCCACTTATCAATCAATGCTAAGTGTAATAATTGATATATTATGATATCACTGATAGCTGAACCCAGAATTCCAGTACAATAACAATGCTAAATGTCATTATTGTTATCTTAGCAAAAAAAATGGATGCTTTTTGTTAAAATGTAACAACATGCCTGAGGAAAATGTCGATATCCTCAATACAGCTGAACACAGAACTTCACTTAGCAATCAGGGCTAAGTGTAATTAGTCATATAATATCTATATGGAGACTTTTTTAACCAATGAACCAACAAAACCTTGAAAAATGTTGATGTTCTTATTATACCAAATATTTTTTACCTCAGTGCCATACGTGAGCTGAACAATGTCAGTTTACTCACTCCTATGTGGACTTTGTGGCTACTCAGACCACACCTCTGTTATGTTGATTCTAGCGTACAGACCGCTCACCAGTCACTATAAACCAGAACTAAAACAGGTAAAGACCGGGCTAGCGGTAGCCTTCTCTGCTCTTCAGTACACTGACTGGGACGTGTTTTTATTTATCTATATTTATCTACGTGTTTTTTATTTATGTAGATATTTTATTAGCAAACAAGCAATAACAAGCAAAATACATAAATGACACATAAATGACCATAACAATACTAATTCTAGACTGAATAGGTGGCCATTTGCCCAGACTGTAGCAACTGCTTAAGTACAGTAGGGCCAAAAAGTATTTAGTCAGCCACTGATTGTGCAGGTTCTCCTACTTAGAAAGATGAGAGAGGTCTGTAATTTTCATCATAGGTACACTTCAACTATGAGAGACAAAATGAGAAAAAAACATCCAGGAAATCACATTGTAGGATTTTTAAAGAATTTATTTGTAAATTATGGTGGAAAATAAGTATTTGGTCACCCACAAACAAGCAAGATTTCTGGCTCTCACAGACCTGTAACTTCTTCTTTAAGACGCTCTTCTGTCCTCCACTCGTTACCTGTATTAATGGCACCTGTTTGACCTCGTTATCTGTATAAAAGACACCTGTCCACAGCCTCAAACAGTCAGACTCCAAACTCAACTATGGCCAAGACCAAAGAGCTGTCGAAGGACACCAGGAAGAAAATTGTAGACCTGCACCAGGCTGGGAAGAGTGAATCTACAATAGGCAAGCAGGTTGGTGTGAATAAATCAACTGTGGGAGCAATTGTAAGAAAATGGAATACATACCATTGAGGGTCAAGATCTCATCCCGTGGGGTCAAAATGATCATGAGAACGGTGAGCAAAAATCCCAAAACTACACGGAGGGACCTGATGAATGACCTGCAGAGAGCTGGGACCAAAGTAACAAAGGCTACCATCAGTAACACACTACGCTGAGAGGGACTCAAATCCTGCAGTGCCAGGCGTGTCCCCCTGCTTAAGCCAGTACATGTCCAGGCCCGTCTGAAGTTTGCCAGAGAGCATATGGATGATCCAGAAGAGGATTGGGAGAATATCATGTGGTCAGATGAAACCAAAATGGAACTTTTTGGTAAAAACTCATCGTGTTTGGAGGAAGAAGAATGCTGAGTTGCACACCATACCTACAGTGAAGCATGGGGGTGGAAACATCATGCTTTGGGGCTGTTTTTCTGCAAAGGGGACAGGACGACTGATCCGTGTTAAGGGAAGAATGAACGGGGCCATGTATCGTGAGATTTTAAGCCAAAACCTCCTTCCATCAGTGAGAGCATTGAAGATGGAACGTGGCTGGGTCTTCCAGCATGACGATGATCCCAAACACACCGCTCGGGCAATGAAGGAGTGGCTCCGTAAAAAGCATTTCAAGGTCCTGGAGTGGCCTAGCCAGTCTCCAGACCTCAACCCCATAGAAAATTTGTGGAGTCCGTGTTGCCCAGCGACAGCCCCAAAACATCACTGCTCTAGAGGAGATCTGCATGGAGGAATGGGCCAAAATACCAGCTACAGTGTGTGCAAACCTGGTGAAGACTTACAGGAAACGTTTGACCTCTGTCATTGCCAACAAAGGTTATGTTACAAAGTATTAAGTTGAACTTTTGTTATTGACCAAATACTTATTGTCCACCATAATTTACAAATAAATTCTTTAAAAATCCTACAATGTGATTTCCTGGATTTATTTTCTCATTTTGTCTCTCAAAATTACAGACCTCTCTCATCTTTCTAAGTAGGAGAACTTGCACAATCAGTGGCTGACTAAATACTTTTTGGCCCCACTGTATATTAAAACCCTTTCCACACTGTGAGCACCCATATGGTTTCTCTCCAGTGTAAATGCGCTTGTGTGTTTTGACTCTGTTGATTAAAACTCTTTCCACACTGTAAACACTGATACAGTTTCTCCCCACTGTGAATGTGCTGGTGTATTTTAAGCTCACTCATTGTATTAAAACTCTTTCCACACTGTAAGCACTTATACGGTTTATCTCCAGTGTGAATGCGCTGGTGAATTTTTAAAGCACTCTGTTGATTAAAACTGTTACCCCTTTTCCACCGGTTCCGGTTCCGTTCCGGTTCCTGAACTTGATTTGGAACCGGTTCAATTTTTTTCAATCTGGCCCCACAGAATACTTGGATTTTCAGCCCGAACCGTGACGTCACATGTGGGTGTGTCATATTGTACAGCATAGCGACAGCAACAATGGCGTCTGCTGGTGTCTTGTATGGAGCTTAATGCTGCATTTTTATCTTTTAAAATTCACCTGATTGGATTTTGTTGCTGATATTTTCAAAGTGCCTTTAAAAAGATGAAGTGTGTGATATGACGCGGTAAAAGTGACCCGGACAGAACGAACAACGCTTAACGTGAAAAATAAACCATAACGTGGCTTATTATACTAAAACACTAAGCGATGAATTTGGGCAGTACAGTGCACTTATAACGTGTAATCGTGTTTCTATGTCGTATTTTAGTACATTCAGCCATTTTACACTTTATTTTTTACGTGAAGCTTTTTGACTCTCCAGAGAACCCTGAGCTGCATAAACACCACACGTGAAGTAAATCCTGCCAAACACAGATACATGTGGAGCTTTTAGACTGGATTTGATGGTTATTTGACACAGATGGATGTTCATGTTGTGGAACTTTAGTGATGTTTTATAGCAGTACTGATCAAATCGGTTATTTGCACTGAGAGTCTCGGTGAAAGCGAAGCGCAAAACGCTTCTCACGTCAATGAACTAAAGAAAACAACAAGTGAGCCAAACACGTCACGTCTTCTTATCACCGACAGCTGATCCATGCTTTTTGCATAAAAACAAACATCTGTAACAGCACAAATGCTCACACATATTGTACACGCTCCGCCATGATATTACTACTCTTAACTTTCGTTAAGTAACACCCACAGATGATGACGTAAACTTGTGGAAATGCACGTCGGTTCTCTACAGAACACCAAGGTTCTGAGAAACCTGAACAGAACCGGTTCAAGAACCATGGTGCTTTTGGTGGAAAAGTGGTAACTGTGAGCACTGATATGGTTTCTCTCCAGTGTGAATGCGATGGTGTAATTTGAGATTACTCTTTGTATTAAAACTGGAGATGCATGAGTACCGATACTGGTATCGGGTATTTGCCAGATACCGCGCTCATTAACTTGTACTCGTACTCGCAAACGAGGCTCCGATACTAAATATCCGATACCGTGTGCCTAAAACTCGGCTCTCGATCACCAAGTGTGAACTATCCAGCAACTC